>NC_053131.1:8856923-9156923 GCF_010015445.1 Perca fluviatilis
TGTGTGGAGCAGAGTTTATAATCTGGAGTCGTAGTGTTACTTACAGATCGTGAGGAATCATTTAACACTTTTGAAAAATCCTCTACAGATCCGCTGAATTCCCCTATGCCTTTCTCTCCATTTTCATTGTCAGGCTGTAAAGAGACGTCTGGTTTTGGCTGTAGTTCTGAGAGTTTTGGTAAGTCAGAGTATATGACATTGGAAAAGTTTGGTGCCTGAATAAGTGCATCCTCACCTGTCTCTCTTGCAGCCATCACAGGCTGCTGATGTATGAGCACTGGGGACTCCGGTGCCAAAGACCCCTCTGAACCGTGTAAATCTGCTTTTCCATCACCATCCCTGTGCTGAATAACAGTGTGCTGGTCTACGTCGACTAAAGACAGACCACTGGACCCGTCAGTAATGTCACCTTCCGATTCTGAGGGCTTTACATTTTTTCCAACCGACGAGTCGAAGGATTTCTCAAAGCCGAGGACGTTGCTTTCAAAGTTCTGTGCTTCGGCTTCTTCGGAGGAGGATGCAGAGAATTTGTCCGAATAAGAAGAGAGACAAGAGAGGAAATCCTCTTCTGCTGAGCTGCCGAGACCTGAAGAACCAGGATCTGGGGAGCTGCTGTTGAGCTTTACTGACAAGGAGTGACAGGGGGCGTGATGCACATTAGTGTCGGTTAAATCATTTGTGTTAGTAGCACGGTTAGCGTGATTAGTTTCGGTGCATGCATCCAGTTTTGGTGAGTTAGTGAAAGCATTTAAAGCTATGTTGTCACTCTCAAAGCTTGTGTGCTCTGGGATTGTCTCAAGGAATTGTGCAAATGTGTCAAGATGATAGGTGTTGGTGTTGGTCGCCTGGCGGATGGCTTTAGGTGCTTCAAATGCAAATTCTGTGCAAGGTTGATGATGTAGCGCGTCATTTACATTTGTGTTTTGATCTGTTAAGGGTAGTGATGCTCCTTTATCATTGCAGTGTTCAAGTGGATGGTCACTGGGTGTGTTTTGCTGTGTTTTGCAGTCTGTGGTCAGATCCTCAGGACACTGCAGCCTGCCAGCTGCGAACGCTTCAAAGGACTCGTCCCACTCTGAATCCGGGTCCAGCTCCCCGGCAGACAGAATAGGGTTTAACAACTTCACGCTTAAAGGTTTCTCCTCTTCCATGGGAACTGGAGGGAGAGGTCGTTTCTCATCTTTGGCCATCGCTTCGCTCTTTGCATCCGTGCCAGTGACGGAGTCCTCTGTGGTTGGGTTGTCCTGAGCCAGGTTGGGGTTAGGGTTACTCGCCTGCGGAAAGAGTTGAACTATGGGGGGCCGGGAACTGGAGAGAAAGGGCAGAGGAGGCAGCGAAGGTTTTAGGGGCTGAGCGGTTAGCATGTCGTAATAGAAAGGGTTGTGCTGGAGGAGAGAGAAGAAAGGGTTGCAGGGGGACATGGCAGGTGGCGTGGTCTGTGAGTGGCAGAAGGGGTTAGTGTGATGCAGTGGAGAAAGCACAGAGGCAGGATCTACAGGGGGACCCGGGGGGTGGTGACTGGGTGGGAGGGGTGGTGGGTGGGGGTCAGTGCTGGGCTCTAGTTTAGGTGACACCACCAGGCTGTGAAAGGAAGGGCACACAGTCCTCTTGATTAGTGTGGTTTGTACACACAGCTCAACTACAGGCCTGCAGTAGCCTTTCTGTCTCAAGTCACATCTTAAAAATCATAAATTTTTTACAGACTGGCTTTGACCTTTTATGTCACGGTGATTCGGTCTATAGCAAACATGATAGAAAAGAGTTGCCAGTTTAGAGTTTACACGTCCAGCACACACAGAGCAACATTAGCGTTCATTTACGTTTTTTTCGACCTGATGAGTACTTCCGATATTGGCTCTGTTTTGGTCTCCGCAAACTCCTGAGGAAAAATATCTGGCTCTTTAGCTGCTAAATGCTCCACTATATTGACCAGCTGGTCTTTAACTTTGTCTGTCTGCTGCTGCTGCTGCTGCTGCTGCTGCTGCTGCTGCTAGACACGTCTCTGAACCACAACAGAAAACCAAAACAATGAGCTTAAAGACGCTAAAGCACTCCATAGTCTAAGGGGAACAGCAGAGTCAATAACACACTGTGGGTTCATTACTATTACCGACCCCTTTCACATTACAAGCATTCACTTAATCCATTGTACCCACTGCTAATATCAAATATTGATTAGTGCAGCTTTAAAGCCCCTTCTTCCCCTAAATCTTACTGTCAGAATAATTGGAACAATTCTACAAATAGGGGTTTATTTTGCTATGCAAAAATGTAAAAAAAAGATGAATTGCATCTTAAACTAAAAACAAAACCTGACACCAACCCACATGCAAAACCTCCATCTCTGTGCCTCTTGTGTGTTTTCGTTGGCCCGTGATGTAATATTTTGCAAGGAAAGTTGATGCAGCTGGATGTAATGATTACTTAGTACTACTGGGGCCAACTTGGCACTTTTCCCCAAGGATGTGAAAGCATGTGGGTGTGTAGGCTGTGGAAATGTATAGTTACAGCACCGGCAGAAAGGTATTGAGTGTACTATGGTCCAGAATAGCTGACCTCGCCTCAATCAGCAGGCGCTTTGCAGTCGGATGTTTTGTTTACCCTCCGTGTACAGAAACATTACGATACCGTTGTTGTCGTTTTGGTCTCGGCCGAGTGAATCGATACAGGTAAAAACGAAAAGTAGCCGTTTAAGGGCTCTTATAGATCCGAAATAAGGATTCATTTTTATATAAGACTTCCAATACAAACTGCAGGAGCAATGCACTCAACACACAAGATGAGCAGCACGAGAGAGAGAGTACAGTACAGCAGGTGACACCCTCCAGATAAATTACCCACTAAACAACGTGCTTGTGTTAGAAGTGGAAATAAAATTAAATGGGGTTTTCTTCTTTCCCTTTGCCCTGCCCACACACACAGACACATTACAGATGCATTGACAAAACACACACCTACACACACTTACACACACAAACCTGTAAGAGAACAAATATCACATCATCATATTTTCAAGGAAATCGACATCATCACTGAACCGTGCAGAGCTTAGCTTGACGGAGCTAATTTCACCAGAGCAGCTCCTCTCCTCCATCTGCATTGCAGATACCTGCTGTAACCAGAGACTGAGAGACTGAGACCCGGAGCGAGAGAGGGATGTGTACACAGCTGGAGGCAACTTCCATCAGCCTCATGGGATTTTTTTGAGGCTCTACGTATGTTGGCAAAGTTGTAGTTGTTGTATTGGTTTGCATTATATCAGAACGTTATCGGTAATTTTTTTTGTGGCTTATCAAATACAGACTTCTGTTTTTAATTGGGAGCACGAAAGCGTTGGAACATAAACCAAAGAATAATTATTTTTACGGAGGAGATACAAACTCTCCTGAGCAGTTCTCAACCCTCTTGATTCAATCCATATTCATATTCGAATGATAATCCATCATCGGTTGGATGTTGTAACACATTAACCTGTGTGTGTGTGTGTGTGTGTGTGTGTGTGTGTGTGTGTGTGTGTGTGTGTGTGTGTGTGTGTGTGTGTGTGTGTGTGTGTGTGTGTGTGTGTGTGTGTGTGTGTGAGATCACAGTGTGTATCTCACCTGGGTTTGCTGTGCGAGTCCTTTGATCCAAACCATCCCTTGTGTTTCTCCTCAGTGGCAGCTGGGGCCTGTTCAGACTCATCCTTGGACTGACTCTGCCCTTTCCCCGCAGACTCACTCCTCCCGTGGGAGAACAAGTTCCTCCTCTGCTTTCTCCCCTGGCTTTCCGACTCCGCCATGGAAGAGGAGGAGGAGGCGTATTTAGGCTGAGCGGCCTGTCCCGACTGCTCCTCCTCATCCCCAAGCATGGGGCCGCTTTGCTCCAGGGCCGCCGCGATGGCCGCCTTCTCCTCCTCGCCGGGCTTGTCGAAAGACCAGCGGCGCCCATCTCCGACGGAGCCCTTGGGGAGGTCGGTGGAAGGTCTGAGGTTCTGCAGAGACGTGGAGAGAGGCAAAGACTTCTGCAACAGGCCCAGGCCTAGAGAATCTGCAGGTTTTCCTGAGCCGGGGTCCAGGGGCTGGATGCTGTAAGCATGGCTTCCGTTGACGCACACAATGGGCACTGCGATGCTGATCTCGCCGTCATCGTCCCCAAACTCACATGTGAGAGAGGACGCCTTGGGCGACGTGTTTTCGGTGTGCTCTGCAAAAACGAGGCAAATATAAAGAGATAGAGAGACAAGAAGGGGGTGTGCGAAAAAATATGGATGAAGATAATCAATGACCTTACTAACTTAAATTTGTAGGCAGCTTAATTGGGTGATAAAACTGTGTAATGGCTTAGACTGACAAGATTTTTCACAGCAGGATGGATTAGCATCACTAGCACACATACAGTAGGTGTAAGAATGATCGGTTTCTAGAATAATGAGAGCCGTTGCTCTGTGTTCACAGTGCAACATCTCTCCGATCAGGTGATTTAACCATGCAGATGGCACTCAGGGGAGCACATGCCTCCAGAAAGTCTACACACTTGAAGTTAATTAATTCTTTGCAGGCACATTATCATCTTGTTTCATAACAGCAGGAGCACACATTTCAGTATGTTAGCTGGTTGTAGCATCACTGGGGTGTTAGAGGTGAAGGATATGAAAAATCACAGCATTTTTTCTCTATAAATATGTCTGTAGCATTTATTATTTGAATTATTTCTTGTAAGCTCCTTAGGTACGTTCGTAGGTACGTGGAGATACCGACCCTACGCCGTACCCAAACTTTTCCGGCTACAACTTTTCGACCGGGGTCAGAAAACACAGAGGAGACACTTTGTTTCTCTGACTACGCCTCTAGAGTCGGTACTCTCTCTGAAGCTAATCACCATCACTCTCCCACTCAATCTACCACACACACACACACACACACACACACACACACACACACACACACACACGCACACACACACGCACACACACACACACACACACACACGCACACACACACACACACGCACACACACACACGCTCTGCTATTCTCTTAAAGAGATATGCTAGAACGATGCAGACACCAGCGCATAAGTATAACTTCAGGCCACGTGTGTGTTTTTGAAGTGCCTAAGATCGCTAAAATCTTACTATGATTTTTTTTTTTAAGATTTAAAAACTGAACCACAATATCTCCGTATGACAACCTCACAGTGTTGACAAGATTGAATCTTTTAACACACCCCCTCCCCCCCTCAGTTTCCAGTCTTTATGCCAAGCTAAGCTAACTAGCTGCCTGCTGTAGCTTCACATTTAGTGGACGGATGGGAAAATATTATTGACCTTCCCGTCTAACTCTCAGCAACAAAGTGATTAAGTGTGTATACCTAAATGTCAAACTGTTCCTTGAAGTCTGAAAGTTTCTCCTTGTTTTGCGAAAATTGCTGTGCAAATACGTTTCTGACTCTTTGAGATAATCTGCTAACAGACAGAAAGAAGTGAAAACCCCACCTTCATAAAGATAAGATATTCAAAGAAAAAAGTATGGAGTAATTGTGGCATCTTGTGCAATCACCACTCCTGCAGCACGCCCAGTCATCCACCCATCTCTTTTCTCAACAGCAGCCTTAAAACAAGCAACTTCACAAACAAGAACAAAACCAAAATGACTTATGCAGTTCTCACACTGCGTGAACTGGCATTAATAATTTTGAGGAAGTGGTCTATTACGAAATATTTGACATAAATATAATTATATATTATTATTAATCAAATTAAGCTGAAACTTAACTACCCTGCAAGTTCTGCAATACAAATTTACAGTGGTAGTTAGGGCTGCAACTAACGATTATTTTATTTGCCGAATAATCTGTCAATAATTTTCTCGATTGATCAATTAACTAACTAATTGAATTTGGTCTATAATATATCAGAAAATAATAATGAAAGATCTAATCAAAAAGTCAGCGATTCATTTAATATGGCGCTTTTCCATCACATGGTACCTGCTCGACTCTACTCGCCATTTTTGGTTTTCCATTATGATAAAAAGTACCTGGTACCTGCCAGGTACTTTTTTTTAGTACCACCTCAGTCGAGGTCCCAAGTGAGCTGAGGCGATACCAAAAGGTGACGTGAAAGCGACGGAGAGGGGGGGGGGGGTTGTCCTGAACAAACCCGCCATTTTTAAACAGTTTAGCCAGCTGTGATTTTTTTTTGCTGCTGCCAGCTTCATTTGAAACAAAGTGTGTCTTCTGTGTGTGTGTGTCGCGTTAGGTCACGGCAGTTTACTGTGGCGCCGCTATGAGGACCAGCCACGCTGAGGCGCTACTAAAATCTGCGATGGTAAACGGACGCACAGTGCGTCGAGTCAAGGCGAGTTGAGCAGGTACCATGTAATGGAAAAACGCCAATAGTTGACAACCGAGCTACGCAGCTCCAGTGGCAGTAGTAGTTTAAGGTTGAAACGATTAATCGATGGAAAAATAATCCGCAATTATTTCGATGATGAATAAATGGTTTAAATCAGGGGTCTTCAACGTTTTTTAAGCCAAGGACCCCTTAACTGAAAGAGTGATGGAGCAGGGACCCCTTACGGTATAAAATCAAGTTGCATATTAAATTGGGCCTACAATAACTGGTGAATCGTTAGGATTAACTATCTGTGTATGGCCTTAGTGACTACCATATAGGCCAGTAAGAATTCAAAAATTAACAAGAATTTTGGAGGCCCCCCTGCATTGAAGATCACTGGTTTAAATAATTCCTCTAGCAAAAATAGTGAAATAAAGCCAAACATCTTGTGGTTCCAGGCTCTCAAATGACACTCCCAAATGGCTGCGTTTCTTCATCATACATCATCACCTGAACAATCCCAGAAATGAAACGTGGTCGATACAGACTAGTGGCGATCCAAATAAAGACTTCTCACCTGGGCTGTTATCGACCGTCAGGTTGCTGCTGTTGCTGGGCGAGTTGGAGAGGTCAGAGACCACCACGCTGATGCCGGCCGTGGGGCTGAGGCTCCCGCCCCGGGACGACGACTCGCTGCTCTCCGAGCCCAGCGACGTGCAGGAACGAGTGTCCGATGACTTCCTCAGCTTCCCTCTCAGAAAGTAGGTCCTCATCTTGCTCCGCCGGGCCTCGCCCCCCTCATCGTCCTCGTAGTCCTCTTCCCCGCCTCCATCACTCGGGAGCCGCTGCCGTATCCGGTAAAGGGAGCCGTAACCGCTCGGCAGGACGGCCGAGGACGAGTCCTCCTCGCTGGATCTCCTCTTCCCCTTGATGCGCTCTTTCAGCTTGCCGAAGGTGGAGACGCCCTTGTCCTTCATCACCAGCTCGTACATGCTGGCCGTCAGGTTGTTTCGGGTGAACTGGACGCTGACTTGGATGTCTCCTCGCTCCTTCTCCTTCTTCCCCGTCTTAGAGTTGAGCTTGTACCACCTGCAACAGAGAGCAACCCATTCACATGAGATTAGTAGAAAACACTCACTTAGCTGGGGACACAATGAGCCACGGTCGACAGAATATCTACTCATTGTTGAAGTCATCTATCAAGAAAATTGCAGAGAAGATGTCGCTTCCAGCTTCTCAAAAATGATAGAATTGCTGCTTTTCTCCGTTTAATATCATAATAAATGTAATGTCTCTAAGTTATGAACCGTTGGTCAGATCATACTATTTTAAGCCACCCCCGTGGGCTCTGTGATGGACATTTGTCATACTTTTCAGACATTTTATAGCCTAAGTGATTAATGAATGAATCAAAAACAGTGACAAATTGATCGCTACTGAAAACTGTTGTTAGTTGCAGCCCCGGTATCATTCTTTGGATATTTGGTTGCAAGTGCTTGCCCTGGATAGAGTTGCAGAGTGGGAGGAGATATTTTGGGTGCCCTATGTGCTCTATATTAGCATGAAACTCTTGCGCCTGATTCACTGTACAAAATATTAACAACTGTATTAGAAAAGATCTGCTTCTTTAATCAAAAGTGGAAGGTACAAGCCTGTGTACATACAAACGTAAGAGTTTCAGTGAGCGAATCACAAGCTACATGCGGCGCTAACAGCGGGACAGAAAAGGAGAAAAACTAAAAAGACAATCTTAAATCAATTCAGTTTTTAATTCTGGGTCAATTTTTGGATGAATGCGGCCATGTTTTGTTCCCAAATGCACAGACAAAGCATTTTCAATTCACCACCGCTCTGATGCTCGCCTCTCTGAGTGGCTTCTTCTCCATGGCAACAGCAGCTGAGGCTCATTGGGTATTGTAGTTTTGATTTGATACTTTGCCTGCCATGCCAAATGACAGACAGAATATCATTTCTCAATAACAAAAGTTTAGAATAGAATAACTGAAAAGAAGTTGACCATATAATAACTATCCGGGAGAGCCCTGGGTTTCTATAAGTAACACTGAGATATGATCAAAAGAAAATTTAAAAATGGTTGTACAGCAGCACAAAATGGACTAACACATTAAATTCTTCACTGTAATAATGGTTCAATATCTTTTTTAAAGTGTGAAATAGGATTTACAATGTGATCAAATTTTATATATAAGAACTAATTGTAAGATGTACTGACAAAACACTTCAATGGTTATTAGTTAGTTAGCATTGAGTGTGTTCATGAAATAATGTGAAACACTGTATGTTACGGTCTGTATTGTTGAGACTAATCTGTCCTCAGGGAAGAGTGCATCTGTGTCCTTCTAACAACACAAGGCTGTGTGTGGCCAGACATCCCACAATCCCTTGGGGGAGGCCTCTTGTTTTTGTCATCAGACAGAGAGAGCAAGAACAATGCAGTAAAACAATTTCTCATTTCTAATTTACCAATGAGCGTCCTACATAGACATAGATACACATAGATATAATAATATGACTGAAAAACAGATTGCCCCAACTGTAAACGCCTTTACTGGACAGGCACAGAGGAGCAGTTCTTAGAAACGCTGTGTACCAGTGGGTAGAACAGTGGCAACAACTTCACCACACCGTGACTCATGGGAAAGTCTCATCTGGTATGTTGTGACCGGTTTAAAATACATAATATGACTGAGAAAAAATCCCCCCAGTTAACATGTGTTTCTGACACTTGGTGCTGCCAAAGGGAAGTTATCAGTGCAGGGTGGAAGGCTGAAAACTGAGCCTGAAACCAAAACCTGCTTTTGTTTTAACTTCCTGTGCTTCTGGGCTATTTTCACCTCACACCTCGACCACAGTGTCTTTCTCTATTTTTCATAAACGGCCTCTATGAGACTGAGTGACAGATACTTGCCCAAATTTCACAATATGTTTCTGATAGAGAAGAATTCTACATAGTTCCACGTATAGGTTAATGTGTATATCTGGGCTCCAAATTCAAGGATTAGTTGACTCTATATGAAGTGGCTTTACAGAAACATTATTGTATTAGTGAAAACCAATCTAATAGGCAAACGCAAAAGACCAGCTACAATGTTACATGCTATAATGTGCGATGCAAATGCAGACATCTTTACCGAGCACAAATAGTTGTTGAAAATATAGATTAAATGAAAACATGTAACAACTGTGTCTTTAAAAGGTGCACTATCGTAGGCATCTCTCCTTGATCCGCTAGCTGCCTGCCCCCTGAACACACCGTCTCCCGAGACCGGGCAGACAAAAATGAAATTGCGCTGAAAGGAACTCCTAGTGCACCTTTAACTAAATGAAATGTGATTAGATGTATTTAATGTTGTAATCACTTTAAGTGGTGGTGAAATTCTGAAAAAAAAGAGTGAATTCTGTTTTAATGCATAAATATTAAACAGGATGTCAGAGGAGTTAGAGCAGGTAAAGTAGACTAAATTGTGCTTCATGAACAACTAAAAGTCCCCGGTCTGTTGAGTCAACAAGAAAACCTGAAACGTCATGGTATGAAAGGTATGAAATGCACAACTGAAGAAAAGTCAGAAGAACAGAGGATGAAACCTCAAAGATGAGACATGAAAGAAAACAAGTGAAAGCCAACCCACTGGTGTACCTCACACACTACCTGCACAGCTATCTTAACCACAAGATGACTCCTGTTTTCTGTAAACCTCCAGTATGACTACGCAAAAACTTGGCGAGGCAGAAAATCCACCCAAACGCTGCTAAATATGGCAGCATATGTAGATGGTATGTTATGTATGACGCTGTGAATCAATACGGCTTCATTAGGGATGCCATTATTTGTGCCAATGTTTTTTGACCAATTTCATATCATCATTATCATCACAGCGTTCGGACAATCATGGGAAAATGATTCTTTTGTCTGGTCAGTATTATGTATGATATGGCAAAAGTATTCTAATGAAAAAACTGGTGTTGAAAGTATGAGCTGTACATGAGACCAAACGATGATGTGTCAAACTAAAACTTATTTTGTTAATTTTACAGCTTGCTCAGAATCATTATTTTGAAAAAAGTGAAATCAACGATACCATGACAGGATAATTTCTGTAACATATGATTTCAATGAAACCAAATCGTAATACTGACCAAGCACAACATTAGCTAACATTAGCAAGTAAACACACGTTAAGTTAGGATCAAACTTTTAGCTAAACATTGCATGCTAATGTAACATGCTAAAGTTAGCCATCCATTTAATAAAAAGCCAACAGCCTTACAGTGGTCTAAACCCATTGCCCTAATGTCCAGGTCCTGTTCACTTCTAACATGTAGCTGTATGAATTCATAGGAAAAGAAACAGGAAAGTTTCCTTCTCTAAACATTGGTGTAATTGTAGGCTGCAGGAAAAGAACAAAACACAAGTCCTATAATTCACAGCACAGGCTGTTATGTAATCATCATCATCCTGCCACCGACCTCAAGTTCAGCCCTGAAAACACAATAACACCCCAGATGAATGCCAGTGAAAACAATTAGCACACAAACTCCTTCCAGTACAAAACACTCTGAGAACCACAAATAACAGATAGGTGGAGCCCGGAGCACAGAGGATAGAGGAATGCTGATGCTTTCAGCTTGTAGTTCCACAGGAACACCAAACATTACATCTGGCATAAATAGATAACAATAATCATAGACAATAAAATAAATGGATCACCTGATCCCGTTGCCCTGGACGGAGACCAGTGAAGGATATTAGAAGCACTTTTCCGGTGAGCGCTGAGCATTACTGTGCAGCCTCCAACTGAGAGAGAAGACATAGGCTAGATGTGACGTGAGCAACCTGTCTGAAAGTTGGAAGTCTTCTGGTAGCTGTGCCAAGAGAAATCTCAATCATTCCCAATCTTACAGGAGACGGAGAGCGTAGGTATATGTAAGGAGATAACATGGGCACAGGCTAATTATTGCTAACTAAAATGCTAGTTAACATTAGTAATTATTAGTAAACTAATACAGCTAATGTAAGTCGAAACTGCCTGTGAGCTTCTCCTGTACTATACGGTAATTCCTCTACTGTGCGACAGTAAGTCGCATGGTTATGACACAATCGTTAGCCTATTTTTACAAAAACGTCTGCGACGAAGCCATAACATGAGATACAAGGTAATGGAGCCTTTTATACATTGTCGTGTTTCTTTAGAAATAAACAATGGACAAATAGAGTCTTTAAATGCTTCAGATGTAAAGTTATTCACTGTCAAAGTGACGTCAAAATGAATGGCAGTCAATGGAATGCTAACGGCGGGTGAGTGCTAGGTAGCATCAAAATGGCGCCATAGGAGCTACGCTTTGTGGAGAGAGGCTTAGCCCCTTGACAATAATAAAAGTTGTTTTGACTAATCCACATAGCTCTCACAGACTTTAAAAGATGTAGGAACGAGTGACACTCGTGAAGCAGGTACATATATAAGATGTGATATTTGTATTTGCATAAAAATCATTTTAACAAGGGCTGAATTATTCTAATCCAGACATTTACTTTGGCACATTTGACTAACTCAAATCCTGTTTCCGGATAATCAAGATACATGTGAACAATGTCAATTCCTGAGCTTGTTATTTCTTTCTTTCTTTTTTTTTTTATGTGTGGAGGCATACATAAAGATTGTTGAGCTGTCTTGTGCTCAAGTTTCGGAAATTCAAAAAAGAAGAAAAAAAAAGTAAACCAGTGTTTCTACCTCACATGCCTGTTAGGTGTGGACTCGAGTTTCACATCGATGCTCCAACAATAGTATCAGTCCACCTCCAGAGTCGGCAGCCAACTCCCTGTAGCCGAGGTGGGGCTCAAATTCCAAACACAGGTTTTCTTTTGCAGATCTACACTTACTACTATCGTGATCATGCCATCGACCATGCAGAGATTGTAATCTAGGGGACTATTTTCCTAAATTGACTTAACTAGCCACTACGTTTTTTTTGTTGTTGAGAAGATCATGGAGCAAAAACATGCACATTTGTGATTTATGCACATCTGTGTTCTTCGATTTTGTTATTTAGTTGTATTACACCTAAAAAGCGTCTGCTGACTACAAACATTTCAAAAGCTATTTTCGTAACACTCAACCTGTCTGTTGTTCTTCCAAGACGATGCAAAAAGTTACAGGCCTATTTAGGCACATGCACCTGTACTTGTGGGTCATGAGAAAGCCTGACACCAACAAATGTAAACGCAAGTAACATGGGGCCTAAATACAGAAACTGCACACAGACAAAAACAGCAGCCTACATTTTGAAGCCCACGTTCTCAGGCAGAGAACAGTCTGTTACCGAAGAGGACCCATTTTCCCAAAAGCATCATCCCACACAGACGCCTGTATAGTTCAACAAGGCCACTGTGCTGATGCTGGAAAGCATTTGTGGTTATAAATGTCCACTGAAAAGTGTAGGAACATCCAAATGCCAATACAATTCTCATAACCAAACTATCTGCCTGTTTTGTGGAATTTGTGGGAGTCTACACAGATTTCACTCAGTTTTTTTATAAAAACAGTCCCATTCCAGAGCTGCAGAGCATGACTGCATATCTGCTTCCCCATCTTGCAAAAACAGGAAATCACAACACTCCACCCCATCCCAGCATGACACCATCTCCTCATCTAACCCCCACCTCCCTCATCCACAGAGGAGCAGATAGGAAAAATTCTCTCTAAGCTGCCGTCTTATTCTAGGCTTCGGCTTAAAAAGTCTTCTGTGGAACAAGTAGATCCCTGGAAACCTGCTTCAAGGCAGGACAGGGCTGAAATTACAAGACAAGTGGGCTATCAACCTATTTTACCCAGCATGTCCTCAGTCTCTGCGGGGCTCTATGAGCCTGGGTGGTATCAGAGCCACACACAGAAGGGACTCTAAATAAATAAAAACTGGTGCCAAGGGCGCAGGATCTGTGTCAACTGTGGGATTTAGCAGTGCACATTACTCACCAAACATACTGGTATTTAAGGTTATATATCGCTCTGAGATACTGCTTTTCTTCTGCCAGAGGAGTCACAGGGGTTTGTTGTGGGCCTAGAGGGATTGATGCACTACAGTACAACTTAAGACAACACAAGCAAATGAAAAAGAGCGCTTCACCACTCCGACACATACGTCACATTTAGAAACCAGACTAAACACAACCATGCCAGCAGCTCTGTGAGGTAGCAGTTAGGCAGAGCGCTGCTCTGAGCTAAATGACAACATCATCATCATCGCGATTATCACTTAACACAAAGTACAGCGGAGGTTGATGGGAACGTCACTGGTTTTGCAGGTACCCGATGATGGTACTAGAGCCACAGTCGGGGGGGGGGCAGGGGGATTCCTCCTCTGGATATGTGCTCCGGATGCAGCGACAGTGCCCTTGCAAACAGCTAGCGGAGATAGCGAAGGGGGAGTGACAAAGTGCTGGATGTCAGGCTTTATCCCAGCAATGTATTTCCAGTGAGCCAGACTACATCACAGCAAACACTAAGGGCCCTATTTTAACGATCTAAGCGCACGGCATGAAGCGCCTGGCGCAGGTGCGTTTAGGGCGTGTCCAAATCCACTTTTGCTAGTTTGACGGCAGAAAAAAGGGTCCGTGCGCATTAATTCATAGGTGCGTTTTGGGCGTAACGTGCAATAAACCAATCAGAGGGTCATCTCCCATTCCCTTTAAAAGCCAGGCGCGTTTGGACCTTGGCCCATTGCTATTATGATGGAGGATTTGCACCGTAATATTTTTATTTGTAATCTTTTGCATGTTTGTGTGCTGCTGCGCTTCCCTGTGTGTGTAACAAGCATAGTGTGAGCGCGCTGTGCATAAGCCTAGGAGCATTTTACTAATTCGCTTTTAAAATAACAATGAAATGCTGCACTATTGACTTTAGATCAGGTTTTTGTTGGTCAACTTCCCGCTGCCTCAGGATAGTAATACGTCAAGAATGCACCTGAACACACCTCCCTGTAAGACCAGCACGGCCATGGGCGCACAAATGGGCGCAGGTGCATTTGCTATTTAAACGATGGGAAATTGATAACTGTGTCGGTCTTAAACTAGCAAAGACACTTGCGTTGGGCTTTGCTGTGCCAGGTGCAAGATAGGGCCCTGAGATTTGAATTGAATTGAATTGAATTGAATTGAATTGAGAAACAGCAGCAGGTCCGATTTTTGTCCAAAGAAACCGTGACTCACAAACATTAGATCTTTGATAAACATAAATGTTCTCTTACAGTGTGAAAAAATAGCCAATTCATTCAGATAAAACAGCCATACCGACAGCTGTCATGCTGAGTCAGCAAATACACTCAGGTCCCACTAGAGGCAACAGTCCCGAGCGCACTGCAAAAACTACAACCCACGGTCAGCTGAAGACGCTCAATGACGCCCAAAGAATGGCAGATTATGGGCTTAGTGTGTCAAGCCACTTATGGAGGATGCAAGGTAGGTCAGTGGTGATACTTCATTTGAATTATCAAGTGGAAACTTCCCCATTACATCTCTATCAATTATATAACTCAACAAACCCTCCAGGAGCACTGTGGGCAATGCAGTAATGTGGCCTGGATTCCTGCCTTCATCAGCAGAAGTAGCAGACGGACAGCGAGACCCAGACCACATTCCACATCTGGATGCGATGAGCTCTAGCCTCACCACCAACTTCCCTCCCAATACTTTCACACAACTGAGCATTGTTTCTCCTAAAAACCACACCTCAGGCTCACAGAGATAGAAAACCAAGGAAATGGCTATTTTTAACACAAGTTGTTTTTCTTGAGATTGTAAAATAATGATGTTGTAAAGATAATGAGCAGATGTAAGAGACATTTGTGGTCTTAACATAATGTGATCACGGTATAACTATTTTGTTAACCCAGCAAATATCTCATGATCACAGAAAACCAAACTTCTTATGCCAAGTAAAAAATTTAATTGTGTTCACAAGAAAACACATGAATAAATACCTGCATTTCCTCCTTTAAAAAAATACCTGACTGATCACCTGTGGAAAAAAAAACATTATTAGGGGGGGTGTTGTTTAAGTATTACGCAACAGGAAAATGAGTCAGTGCAAAAGTAGACCATCACAAACAGAAGCTGCGGCTACATCCTGATGATACGGCTGCTGCTGTCTGTTGGCTTACAAAAGCTGCAACAAATAATAAAACTTTTGTTCTGTTGGACTGTGCTGTTATCATACGAGGTCATCTTACGTGCAGTTCAGGGCCAATTTCTGCATTACAAAAGGCAGATTCCAGTTTACTTTGTGTGCAGATGCTTCGGTCTGCAAAGTAGCAAAATTGCCGAGCTAAGTGAGACTCTGGCTGTTTCTTTATGTGGGCAGACTTTACTCCTTTAACTACTGTGTAATGCCTACAGGAGATTTATGTACAACCAGTGCTTAAAAAATTATAAGCTTTAAAGTGAGATCCGCCTAAAAAGGCTTTAAAAACTAGTAAGCATATTGGAGGACTTGCTTGCAACCAAGATGACATTTTATAAACACATTTAATAAAATATCTTTTTACTACGACACACTGCTTCAGGGTTAATTGGTCTATTTAACAATAACATCCCATAGTTAAAAACAGCAAATATGTTCAAATTTCAAATTTTTTAGTTATTTATAGTTATGTATTCAATAAAAATAATGAAACCTTCTCATTTATTTTGACATTAAATGAAGATGAAGCAACAAAACAACAACATTTTATACCATGACACTTGGGTTTTGAGATTCATTATTTTAAGTAAACATTAAAAATTAAGAGATAAAGGGGTTACGGAGGTTTCAACTAATAAATAAATGGATGCGCCATCTCCATTAATAAACACAAATAATGTTAAGTGCATTTTGAATCAATTAAGGAGAAATTAATTGTTTTTTATGCAGAGTTTATAGCGAAATATAATGTATATCTGGTCGGCTAAAACTCACAAGATTTACACCATTGCTAAATCCTGAAGAAGCTAGTGGTGGCTAGGATCGCTGAGCATTGGCTGCTTTGTTTACATTAGCCTGCCAGCTACTTATCTAGCTACAGAAAGAGTGCTCTGACCTGACCTAATTGAGTAGCGTCAGGAACTAAAGACAAGACAATTTAGGCTGCTGTGTCACAGTGACTCAGATTTAGAAACAACTCTGTCTCTTCTGGCTCAGACTGATAAAATGGCCGTTACTTAAACCACAATAGTCATTTTCATGCGTCTTGTCTTTGCCTTACTGTGCCTCCATGAGGATGTCAGACAGGCTGATGGGAGATTTGTGATGCAACGACACAGCCTAAATGACTCAGGAATATAGGTTAGTAGCAATTTGACTAAAAGGTAGGCTGCTATATATCCTGCTACCTATAGAATGTGTTTAATTTAAGTTAATCTGATAAATCACCTTGTTTTCAACAATCTGAGGTACATTTATATTATCTAGGATTGCCCGGTCATGCTGTTATGTAACTTCTAATGTCCATTAGACCATATTCTCTCTCGGCAGTAGCTACTGAAAGTCTGTCTGCTCTTAACAGGGGATTTCTCTGGATGTACATCACACACCCACCCACCCACACCCACACCCACACCCACACCCACAGTTTCGGAGGTACAGATGGTGGTTCAGTTCTCAGGCCTGCCTCAGTAACATTCACTTGTCTGAAACAACATCAGAGCTTTGTTTCCTTCAGATAAACAACATGACAGGGGATGTGAAACTGAGACAGCAATGGCATAAAAAAAAGAGTGGCTGTAAAATACTCAAATGTAACATCTAAATCATAATATCAGCGCTGGAAGAACCAACACCGTGAAGAATCCCTGATCTGCAGAAAAAAAGAGCTAAAACTTTAAAATCACTCTCTTGGGAAGAAACTTGATTATTAAGGAAAAAGGTGTCCGACCAGTTCAATATTCAGCAAAAGCAATACAAATTTTTTTTTTTTTTTTTTTATAACGTGGGTTGTTTTTTAGTTTTTGTCCACAGTGCGTTGATCTGGCAGTGTTTCTGTAGCTTCCTACTGACAGACCCTGCAGGGGAATTCACCCAACGCCCACCTTTCCGGGAATCTGCTCTCCACCAATAGCTCAACATGCAAATACATCACGGCCACTGCATCCTCCCCTGCCACCTATTAGAAGGCAGCTGCTCTGCCTTCATTTACTGGGAGATTGCTGAATAAAGATTAGACATGTTGGGACATGTTTACAGTAAAGCATTCATGTGGTTGTTTTGCTGCTCTCATTGCTAATTTGAGTAGCTAAACTGTGTCCTAATATTTGCTTATAACACTGGTCATTTAGAGTGTTTCTGTCTTGTAATAAAGAGGTAGAGTAAGAGAATCCTGAATACTGATTTGGTGTTTGATGTAGGGCTGCAACTAATGATTATTTTCATCAGTGATTAAGCATTAAAGTTTATAAAATGTCAGAAAATAAGCCAGAGTCCTTGTTTTGCAAGTCACAAGTAATACAACTTTGTGTTTTGAGTCCTTAACCACTCCTTATGCAGCCTTCGCCAAATTTAAGTCAATTTTAAAGTTATGAACAGTTAGTATAGTCAATTCACAGCCAGCAACTATTTTGCCCACTGAAATGACAACGTTGCTAGAGGATTTTATTAGCTGTAGCTAGCTGGCTACTTAAGCTAATGTTAGCGCCGTGATTTGGTTGAAAACACTCTATCCAGCTGCCTTTTTTTTATGCCAAACTGACTTATTTTGAAAGGAGAATCTTGCAAAAGGTTAGCTAAGTGTTACATTTGCACTTCATGGCTACAAACATAATATCGTGCTAAAAGACTTGAGGCTAAAGCTAAGAGGTCTCAGGCAAAAAGTCAGCATCCTCACCAGTCGATGATCATGTAGAAGACATGGAAATACCGTATGGACACAGCCTTGTTCTTGCTCTGCAATGTAGAGCTTATAAGTCCTAATATTAAAAGTACAAAGATAAAGATAAGGAAAACCTTCTCACTGGTATTTTGTTCTAACATAACCTTTTTTTGCTGCTTAGCTTACATAGGAAAGGACAGAGCTGCTAACGCTAGCCTAAACTCTGATAGCATCCAGGAGCAGCTTCCACACAGTGAGGAAATACTACACAGCGGATATGGCATTTACTTTTCTAAAATTACTTTTAACCCCACAAATGACGTGCTCCTTTAAATTAGTACTTGATTACTACTGTAGGCTAATAAGCTGTGCATGATAACATTTGCAGCTTATGTTTGAGCAGAAAAACACAGTTTAACTCCTTCCTTACAGTTTTGCTCTCTTTGTTTTTGGTTATAGAAAGGCTAAAGCAGAGGTGCCCAAATATATCTGGATCAAAGGCCACAGGCCAAAAATAAATGATGTTGAAAAATACTATAAATCTTGTAAATCTTACGTACGTAATTTAATAGGGAAGTTTACCACCACTGCGCTTTATATTGCCGTAAAACTCAGATTAAGTACCTTTTAGCTGCACTAAATGTACGTTCCGTAGTCATTACGGTTAGGATTTTACAGCACTTTCCAATTGAGAGGAGCATAAGCAAGAGCATGTCAAATGCCATGGTGGGCCAAAACAAAGGGATCAAGGGCCAAACTTTGCCCGCGGGCCCCAAATTGAGCGGCCTTGGGCTAAAGTCACCAGATTCATGACTCAACTGTGGCATTAGCTCACTAGTTCAATCATTACTTTGTCTTCATCCTCTCACCTGCAGAATTCACTAATCTTTTCCAACATAAGCACATCTAACTTTAAACCTCATCCTTCATTTTCACTGACTGTGACTGGAACATGCTGATTCAGAGGTACACTGTATGGAAACTGATGAATCCTGGAGAGAATAAAACAAGTCAGAGGTTCAGAAGAAAAGAGCCACTTCGACCTGACATATCTCCATTTGCTGAAATATACCACCCAGAGCACTACATCACTGTGATTAGAAACTGTAAATGTATTCCCCATGCAAATAAAGCTAACCTTAAACAAAATAAGTCTTGAAGAACCTATTATTACTCTATCATAAGAGCCCAAAGATAACATAAATCACATAGCTTTACTTTTAATGGTGTTACTGGGAACAGCCCAAAACTATAAATCATCCTTTAGTGAAAATATACAGTTTTATAACACTGCAAAACAGTGCAGTCATATGCTCTTTTAGTTGGTCTCCATCAGGTTTTTTTAAGATGCCAAAAGATAAAGCCAATCCTCCTTGTATACTTGTGAAAAATGTTCTGATCTCAAAGAATTTTTAGCTATGAAAAAGCAAAATAACTAGCCTGACAAGCCAGACCCACATCCAGATGTTGGGTCTGGGAGCTCACAATTGTCAGAGCTCAATCCGAGGGGCGGGATAAACGGTTGTCTTTCAAATTCCCCCCGCACGTAATAGGATAGCACTACAAGCAACCAGAGCAACGAAGAAGGTAGCGGAGCTAGTTGATAGATTAAACTTTTGCCGTATCCGGTCGGCAAAACTCCGAACACATCTTCCTTTTTTTAAGAATGACTTCAGTGCCGGTCTTTGTTCTTTTCTCAAAGAAAAGCTGAACTCCAAGTCTTCCAGAGTCGCAGGCAAAGCCAATTCGAAAGACCGCAGTTCGCCAGCAGCAGCAGCCAAAAGCCCGCCCACCGACTCTATACACAATGCGATTGGCCCGGCCAGAGTTTGGTTTTTCCAGCTCGCAAGCCAACGGAGAGTTGCTAGACCCCCTGGCTGCAAATTACGTTTGCTGCTGCTAGGGTGCGATTTCTAGGCTACAAAATAACTGCTGTGTAACCACTATGGCTGGGATTCGAACCTCAATAATTAACTCAATTGTGTCTGTAGCTAGTGCTGTACAATGAATCAAATGTTGATTATAATTTCGATTTCAACTCCTAACGATCACAAAAACGATGTAATCGAGAAAAACGATTCTTTTTGCACATGACGTTTCGCAAGTAAACTTACTGTTGAATTCAGAAAATTCAACAGTAAAACTATTAAGGGAAATTTCACAGTTCAAGGTCTTTTCACTGTTGATTTGTTTAACTGTTTCACTGTCCTTTAAGTTCAATAAATGCAACATCTTTCCAAAAGTCAATGAGTAATTGTGTTAAATAATGGTGATATTGACCAAAATAGTCATTTTTTCCATAATCAAGCAGCCCTATCTGTAGCTAGGGCTGGTCAATACAGCTGATATCAATATTATGATATTTTGAACTATGTTCCACTGTCTATAGTAAAATAACAATCTAAATACTGATGCGTTTGAGAAGTTTGAAAGAAGAAATAGCACATTCTCTTACAAAATATAAAGTAACATTCAGAAGCAAGAGTTTAAAATGCATTATGAGTAGGTTTGATATTGGTATCTAAACTGAGGCATCATATTAGCGCTGCTATCCAAACAATATCCATGCAGTCAAAGTCATCACTGACTAAGATGGCAAAGCCTTAACATGTTCAGCTTACAGACAGCAGTGTAATAACAACTCTTTAATAAAACCAAAATGTTGAACTTAAAGCGGAACTACAACAATTTTACACATTGACGTTTATTTACAGGTCTTGGGGAGTAGCCAACTACTGCATATGTTTAAAAAGTGTGTGACTCCAGAGGAAGCTGCACAAAGTCTGATACATTGCCGTATCAGCTGTATACATTGCTGATTGTAATGTCACTTGAGTCAGCATCGGTTGGGAGTGAAGACTACAAGTTTGAAAATGAAAAAACAAAAAGTGTGTTAGAAAGAGGGGAGACCTCTGTGGCTCGCTCCTTATCTCTGCTTGAGGCTACATTAGCAGCTACTAGCATAACACATCTGGATCTCCCAAAAACTGTCGCAGTTGAATTGCATTGTGGGTAATGTAGCCGCCAGGTATTGATAAGTAAGAAAAATGTGTGGACTAAAAACAAAAATAGTCCCACAATGTTATTAGGGCTATCTGAATAATGGTTACAATACAAGGGCCATGCATACGCCATTTGTTTACAGCTCAAAAACACGACCTAGTGCACTTTTAGACCGTTTTCAGTTCAACAATCTTCCTCGAGCCAGGTTTCAAAGCCTATTCACAAATTAAATTAGAGTTGATTCTGACATTTGAGTCTGCAGGAGCTTTTGTCTTTAACGTCTTATACTGTAGCATGATGTAGCACAAAGACAACCGTTTCCCCTGAAATGTGGCTCACGTTTTGGTGGATGTTCTCCGTCAAACCCAAGATGTTTTAAAGTGGGTTTCTTTTAAGCTGTTGGCATACATGAGCAGTTGACAGTGTTGACTGCTGGAAGCGTTGCTATTGACCAGCCCAGATTCACTGAATACCACATGGAGACACTGAATGTACCAAGACACCAAACTGCTGACACTTCAACATCACAGGCTGACTCTAACCTTCAAGTGACCAGCTCCATCGGGAGGAGAGTACTCCCCTTTCCTCTCCTCTCATATTCACAGGTCTATCTGAGTGGGGGAAAAAAAAAAAAGCCAAGTAGGCTGGTAGTCAACTTCCATAAAGGACACAGAAAATAAAGAGGATGAGAGGAACGTTTGTGTTAATCATCAAGCCAAAATATTCAATCTGTGCTTAGTGAACAGGGTGACAGAATGGTGGGGGATGTCCTGGATCATGTACCAATTCTGATACATACTGGACTGCTGGACCGTAAATACTCTGGTATTTGCTAGGTCAAATTGAATGATTAGTGGTGCAATTTAGCTCTTCAGCATGAATCGCATACCAAATATTAGGGCCCGGTTATGGCCATGACATGTTTGAAAAGAGGGTGACCACACACTAAGGTCCAATGGTTTCATGTATCACCAACATTTTGACCACAGTTTTTAAGTCAGGTTTAAAAAAATATGACGATACTTGTGTTAAACTTACATTGAAAAAGACCAACTGCAACACTGAACATTTTTCAAATCGTTATGCCGTAATTTCACTCTGTCTTGGAGAATGTAAACAAAGTGCCATCACGTCTCATTATGGTTTGATGGCCGGAAATGTTTCAGCTATCCAAAACATCAGCCGTGAATGTTTGCGGTCAGTCTCTCTAAATCAAACTCTGTTTTGTATACCTCTAACTTGTCCAAACAAAATGTTGGAATTAAGGTTGTTTTTCTTGCTCATTTTTATGCTGATACTATCAAACCTACATCTGAAATGCAACAAGCTCATGCTTGTTCTCTGAGAGGTGTTGAAAGGGATTATGGGGAGTGTAGGACATCCCAGACTGAACTATATAACATTAAGGTTAAAGAAGAGTTGGTGCAGTAAAACATTGATGTACTTCACTACTTATTAACCAAAATCACAAATACCAGTTACCTGAGGGTGGAAACTTCCTTTAAGATTTGGCAAATGTTTAAGCTTGCTAGAATGTATGCAACATCTAACTTTGCATCACATCTTTACATCCCGAGCTCCAGTGGGTGGGCTTTTGTAAAACAACATGTTATGCTAAAAATACCTTGGAGCTCTGGGATCATGAATCTGTTAGATAATCCCTGGATTTGGGACAGGCATTAATCCCCCACTGGTCTACGCCATGCCTTTGCCTTAGCTATTGGGAAACAACATTTTAAGAACCCACAACAAAGAAAACACCTAATGTGGACAGCCCGGAGGAGGTGAAAGAGAAGTTTCTAGAAGGTCTGGTTTTGATGGGGAAGCCTTCCGCCTCAGTGAGGTGAATAGTGGTCAGATGTGCTCAGAGTTCGTTTGGTGTCTCTGTGGGAGGAGGGAGGGTGTGTCTGCAGGGCCCTGATGCAGCACCACAGACTTGACAGCTGTGTTTATATCTGAAACAAACTGTGAAGCAACTAAAACGGGACAAAAGCAGACTGGAAACACCCTGATGAGTTCAATGAACATGGGAAAACAGATGAAGTAATGCCAGATGAAGCATGCGTGCTGCTTTCGGTCACCCTCATCTGCATGCTGACACCACACACACACAACTATGACATGTATAGACAGCTGAACTTACTCGTTTTTGACGTATCTAGTCTCATGAAAGACCTTATCCAGCTGGATCACCGCCTGCCCGAGGAACACGTCCATCCCAATGAGCGCCCGGTGCATTACGATGAGGACCAGCTCGTTGCTCCCGGCCGGATAGCTGCTCCGCCCGCCGTTCTCCAGCACGCCGGGGTGCAGCTCGAAGGAGCACTCCTCCCTCCACTCCGGCTCGGTGGTCTTCTCCAGCACGCAGGTCGAGTATTTCTCCTTCCCCAGCTGGATGATAGTGTACACGTCGCTGGTGCCGTGCTTGCCCTTGCCCCGTAAGCCCCTGCCTCTCAGCACCGTCACCTGGACGTGTGTCGGTAACCATTTCTGGTCCTCCTCTACGGTTAGCGAGGACATGTCCCCCTCCAGACAAGCAGACCGACCGACCGACCGACCTGCCGCGCACAACCGCGACGAGGCAACCGGGGAGAGGTGCTGGTGGTGTCCGCCGCTTCCTCCCTGCTCTGGCTGTGCACAGTCACATCAGCTCCGGGGTCGGCGGGCGGTGCCGCATTATGGCTGTCTGTCGTCTCTGCAAAGTTGCCGGGTTGTTTTGTGCCCTGGCTGGCTGCTCCCCGAGTATCGCAGCAGTGTGTTCTGCGGCTGCAGCAGCGTCCGTCCCCCGCACGGCGTGTCCCTGCCTCTCTCCTGCTGCCGTGCCGTACGGGCCTCTCTGCGGGCAGCGACGTCACGCCTCTATCCTCCCTTCTTCTGCAGGACGAGGAAGTTCAACTCTGACAACACAACACATGGGCTGCATGTACAAAGGCTACACGAGCCTGCCCTGTGCTGGTATGTAAGGTGTGATATTTCAGCCAAATCATGTCCACTCCTCTAAAAGAATGTCAAACTCGCCTCTTTTTTTTGGCTGTGATGACTGTCTACACCGCATAGGCTACACCCTGATGGAGGCCTCTTTTGAGAACTCAACTTTTGAATATAAGCAAAATGAGGTTACTTGAAGTCATTTTTAAGCAACATAATAGGCGTAGGCCTACATATGTCCCACATATTTACACTTCAATTGTTATTTCACATCTGCAGGGCCGGCCCTAGACTTTTGGGGGCCCTAAGCAGGATTTGGTTTGGGGACTCTCCACATTGTAACATGTTGCCACTGCACTTGGGACTAAACCAACTTGTGTATTGTAAATATTAGTTTAAGCACTCATAATTTACAAATACGCATTTAAAGACTAATGTGAGACCTATTAGCAGCAATATCTTTAAATAGACCAGCTCTGTTATGAGCTCTATTGTGGGACATTTCAAGCGCTCTTGGGGGCCCTCTGGTAGCCACGGGGCCCTAAGCAGACGCTTAGTTCGCTTATGGGTCGGGCCGGCTCTGCACATCTGAATAAGAGCTGTAAGTAGGCCTAGTTGTAGCCTACTTCCATTATTGATTACTAAAAAATCAGAAAACTTAGAAAAATGCCCATTACAACAGCCCATTGTGAATTCAGGTGTCTTGTTTCATCCAACCAACAGTCTAAATCCCAAATATATTACATTTACGATGCTAAAAATTTGATGTAGACCTCTTCCTGTGCGTGGGCTTGCACGGAAGGAGAAACTAGAAAAGGAACGATCTCTGTCTCGACCTGTGATTGACCAAAGTCTTCCATGATGGCTAAATATTCTGACCCTGAATAAGGAGCCAAAATGAGGTGCAGAAGTCTAGTTTTATCTCAGACCGCTTACATTACACATTACAGTATGCTGAAAGATTATTATGGATGTTTTGCCCAACAACGGCAAAAATATTCTGCCTACCACAGCTTTAAGATGCTGGAAGCAAAAAACATTTGGCCTTTTTTGTTTAAAAGTGACTTCAATGATTAAGCAATAATGCAGATTGAGTCTCTGTCTGTCAACAAGACTATATAAGGAGGAAATGGCTTGAAAACTGTCAGTTTTGTTTTACAAACCATTCCCAACTTAGGGTCCACTTGATAGCTTTTCCGTGAGCTTTCAACCACATGATCTATTAGTATCAGTGGATGGTGTTTGCTCAGCTGTCATGGAAATGGATCGGTTGACATGCATGCCTGGTAACTGCACTTTTAGGACTTATTTTCTATGCGGGCTTAGAGTTAGGCATGCATGTTCATTCTTGACAAAACAACCTTAACTCAAGGTCCACTTACTAGCTTTTAACTGTATGGTCTTCTTCCGCAGTTTCACTGCCTCTTCATCTGGATATTTTAGTAAGACCATTACAACCTTTTATGATCCTGATCCATCAACTTTAGAGGTTAAATTGCCCTTTTTAAAGCCATCACACAGTTTCACCTGGAATCGGTGCAGTCCTTGTTAGAGTGAACTAACATTTAAGTACTACTTAAACTGGTGTATATGTGGAGATTGAATCTGCCAAATGAATACTATAAATGCAAAAATGTAAACCAGATAGCAGAATGTGGAGTTACAAGTCTGCATTAGCTGTTATAAGGAGCAGTCAGTTGTTTTCTTGCCTTGCTTTCACACTTTTATGTGACATTTTTAACCATGCATCACTCATCATGGATGGCAAGTTCGGTCTGTCGGTCCACCATTTTAGTCCAGACTGAAATATTTCACTACTACTATTTGATGGATTGTTATAATATTTTGTGCAGACATTCATGGTTCCCAGAGGATGAATCCTAATGACTCTAGTGATCCCCTGATATTTCCTCGCGCCACCGCAAGTTTCATATTTGTGGCTTTGAATGAAATGTCTTGCCAACTATTGGATGAATTGACATAAAATCTGGTACAGGCATTCATGTTTCCCTCAGGATGAACTGTAATAACTTTGGTCAACCTTGAACTTTTCCTCTAGTGCCACCATTAGTTCGACATATTATTTTTGTCAAATACTTTGGTTTATGATCCACACTATCCAACTATCACAACTAATGAAACTCCCATCAGCCTCAGTAATAGTGCTAATAGTGCTAGTTACCAAATGTTAGCATGCTAACAGTGTAAACTAAAATGGTGAACATTATACCTGCTAAACATTGTCATTGTGGGCATGCTAGCATGCTAATATTAGCATTTAGTTCAAACCACCGCTGTGATGACCCTCCCACTCTGTGAATGGCTCTTGACATTTTCTCTGTGAGCTGCTTAGGAGGCAGTCCGAGTGTCAGAGGTGTGGCAGGAGGATGAGCCACACCTGAGTCCTCTCGTCCTGATTGCCCTTCTCTTCCTACTTAAAGATTTAGTCATCCGTTGCATTCAAGCCATTTCCAAAAAGTTGATACAAAGCTACAGTAATTAAGACTATCAGCTCCACAATCTCTCTCTCTATTTCTCAGTATGGCTATGTTCAGAAACTGGTGTCGTTTTTGAGGGAAGAAAATTACCTTAAGAGTCCATCATGTTTTTTTAATCCTCCGTGTCCTCCTTGGCTACTAGCAACTTGTGGAGGAGGAGTGTGTGTGTGTGGGGGGGGGGGGGTTTGTTGTCATTAGAATTCCTCATGGGGGACACAGAAACTACGAACTTTAAGGGCTTGATTTGCAGTACGATCTCTATGTCCACACACTCACCTTCACGCATGCACTCACTACACTACTGATACTACTGAAATACATGTTTTATTTTTACTAAAACACTATTTTATAGTAATATTTAATTTGGCATAAATACATTGGTTTTAATTTAATCCTTAAAGTGATGGTTCGGAGTAATTTCACCCTAAGGTCCTTTGTAATATGACCTGGAAGTAAAAACATTTCAGAGAAAGTTATGTAGGCTGAATAGCTTAGCGCAGGGGCTAACGGACCCACGTTTGTATCTTGTAAATGACCCCACTAATAATGCCCGAAATGATATCAAACTTCTACACTAGTACAAATAGTTTATTTACTCATAAAACGATGGATTGGAAAGTTTGTAAGTACACCAGAAGTTTATGTAAATAACACTTGCCTGTTGGCTTCTCGTCTATGCTGCTGCTGCTGCAGCTGCTGCTGCTGCTACCTAAGGGGCAGTAAGAGTGCTTAGGGCCGTCTACAAATTACAACACCGAAAAGAGATGCAACAAAAATATTTATTAATTTAACTTTTTTTTTTAAGTAAGTGCTGTAGCAGGAGACAAGTTATAATTGAGGTAAGTTTGGAGACATACCTTATTTAATCATTAAATTAATAAATATTTTTGTTGCATCTCTTTTCGGCCCTAAGCACTCGTCTAACTGCCGGCAGCAGCAACAACAACAACAGCAGAGAGCAGAAGCCAGCAGGCAAGTGTTATTTACATAAACTTCTGGTGTACTTACAAACTTTCCAATCCATCGTTTTATGAGTAAATAAACTATTTGTACTAGTGTAGAAGTTTGGTATCATTTCAGGCATTATTAATGGGGTCATTTACGAGCTACATCACTGGATCCATTAGCCCCTGCGCTAAGCTATTCAGCTGATAACGCTACTCTACGCTAACTCTCCCAATGTTCGACCCAGGTGAAAAAAGCTTCTGGGGGGGTGTTTGGCTCGAGGTCATGGTGCAAAGGACCCTAGGGTGAAATTACTCTGAACCATCACTTTAACTATGTGTGGTCTCCCTTTTTTGTTGTGAATTTGAGCTGGTTCATGACAGTAACCAGACTGATCTCATAAAGTGGCGTATGTATGACACGCCAATTTGTATGCCATTTTGGCGTGTTATCAAGACGCATAATCGCTTTTTAGCGTGTTTATCAACGCCATTCGGGCGCCGTTGACCGACATTAGGTGTGAATTTTCGCCGTAGTGAGTAGTATGAAGGGACATAAGTCCTCAGAGGGGGTGGTGGATGGGTAAAACACAGGACTTACACCCAGGAGAGCTGGGATCATGTCCCGCGTGTGGTGTTTTTCAGCCGTTTTCTTTTTTTTTGTTTACATTATTTTTTTTTTATGCCTTCCCCAATGTTTCTTTCCTAAACCCAACCGTTTATTGTTTTCCTAAGCATGTGACGTTGGTCACCGTTGTGTTTTTGTCGTTTTTTTTGTGTTTTTGTCGGGGGGGTTTTGTGTTACTAAAGCCTTTCCCAATGTTCTTTTCCTAAACCCAACCTTTTTTTTTTTTCTTTTTCTTTTTTTACAAGCGTGTGACTCGCGATAGTACGTCACGTTCTCGCAATAACACTCAACGTGGCGACGCCACATGGTGTGTATGTTTACATCCGCTGTATACAGCGTAGACATACACGTGGATAGCTTAAAATGCGTACAGATAACACGCCATTTGGCCAAGTGGCGTGTATGTTTATGCAAAGTCATGATGCCATGTTGCAATATTGTATAGCCTATTAATCATTTTCCTTTGTGAAGCACTGTAGAAAGAGCCCTACAGTTTGATATTCTATTATTATTATATAGGCTAATGTTTATGATCTATATGGTGCAGGGGGTTTAATGGGAATCTGTGAAGCCTAATAAGATAACCATTTGCACCAATTTCTAAGTCAGCACTGCAGGCAGGACTTTCCAAACCAAAGCACCAAAGGTCGTGACATTAAGTCGACCACATTTGACATATACCCGGCTGATATTTTTGGCACATCCTGCTAGTGTTTTCGCACGACGGTTTCACTAAATGTTTGCAGGACATTATAGCAAAACACCATGATTGCAGATTATCACATATTGTAGGATGTTTTTAAATATTCATGTACCGGAACAGATGCTGCTGTTTTTCTGAAAATTGAGTTCTCTGTTAGTGCTTCCTTATGTTCGTTACATGTTTTATTTGCTTGTAGTGTCCTTGTGGCTGCTCATGTCATTTGTAAAGCAGGTTTCTTCTTATCTTTGGCTTACTAGTAGCATTCTTCCTCTTTGTTTTGGTTTCATCCCTTGTTTCCCTCTTCCAAGCTGTCATTGTAAAGACGATTGTGTTCCCAGTTGGCTTTCTTCAGTCTGTCTGAACTGACTTGACATGCTGCTGTGAAAGGCCTGGTACGACCCGGGGCGCGTGAGGTTACGTCTGCCTGAGAGTGACTGATGGGAGGACTGGGCCAGATAATGTTGCTGCCGGTGTTGGTGATGTAGTGCCGAACTGTGCACAGTTTACATGTGAGAAAATCCATAAATGAAGTGAAGAATTTACCACTGCCTGGCCTGAGGCAAGTGGATGATGGCCTTCGCTGTACGTCATATCCCCGCTTATTTATTGACCAGAAAGTGAAAGGGATCATTCATTTAGGTTAGAAGTATTTATTTGTTAATTCATACGCCTTAAAAGGTGTTTGTATCCTTTCTACAGAAGCTGTGATTCACATCATCATTGTCCCACAGGCTTCTTCATAGGGGTTGTGAGGCTCTGAAGACATTGCTACATTCATTAAGCAACTGTAAGAAATATAAATTATTTTATCTTTTGTAAAAAAACAAAAACTGATATCCAGTCTATTATAGTATATAGAGTTCATTCAATTATCTTTTTTCATGTGAAATTAGACAATTAATGAATTCATGAGTCTGTTTTCTTGACTACATTTTGGTAGTCCCCAAAGGTCGTTCCCAAAGGGAGCCAAAATTAGATAGGGTTAGTCCTTACTTGTATGAAGATGACTTGTCAACACTAAAATACTGATAATTCCTTCGAAAAACAAGAATAATTCCCCCTACACAAGTTTAAAAAATAACCAGGGTTGGGTAGTAATGTACAAATATAATAAATAAATAATAAAAATATAACTCTCTGAAAGGGACTATTCTGCCCAACAAATACTTTTACTTTAATACTTTACGCAGGGCTACATTTAGCTGTTTTTGTACTTTTACGTCAAATCTTGAATGCAGGACTGTTACTCGTAACAGAGTAGGCTATTTTTACTGAGCGGTATTGTTACTTTTACTTAAAGGGCAACAACATCTCAATTAAGAATTCCATTATGTTATTCCCATGGCCTAGGGAATAGCTACTTTTTCTCCAGAAATCAGAGAGGCTTAAACTTGTGATGTCATCAAGTATTTAGTCTGGAGACAGAGAAAATAATTGGGAGAGAGATTTTATGGACCCACAGACAGTTTTTTTTAAAGGTGCACAGGCATTCATTCTCCCTTGTGGGGGGAGGGGCTTAGGAGACCGTTTTGGGCTATAGCGGAAAGGGGGGAGGGACTGAGAAGTTGTCGATGTTCACATTTTTTGACTAAGTCCTGGATCTTCGCAATCCTACCTACGGCACCTTTAACCCAAATGAGCACTATCTTATTGTAGTGTTCTCAGGTGTGAAACCGATAATGTACCCATGTTCTCAGAACATTCCCCTGGGTGCTCTCTGTGTCATCTATAACATTTATCCAAATTCATTGTCTACGGCAGTGTCTCCCAAAGTGGGGTCCGGGGACCCCCAGGGGTCCTTGAGGGACTTCCAGGGGGTACACAGCAAAAAACAAGAATCATTCATAATCACTATAATTATATAGTGACATCTGAAAGCAAAACTCGGGTGGGGGTCTGTGGTCTAATTTGTGTCCCTTTAGGGGTCCTCAACGTGAAAATGTTTAGGATCCACTGGTCTATGCGGCGGCTCCAGACTTTATACTTGATGACAACACAATTTGAGATTTGAATTTTAGCACTTTAGTTTTGGGATGTTTTCTAATATAGACCATAGGAATAGCATGTATGAATTTTGAATATGGGAATAGTTAAAAGGTGAGGCCCTGCTTCCTCCACTGTCGATGAATGCTTGTTGTGATGTTTTCTTTATGTAACTTGTTCTCAGGTTTCTTGTGCAAAATGAGTCGTCCTATATAGATCAAACTTAACCACAACTACATCAAACAGTTACACATTTTCGTACCTAAAAGCTTCCTGCATGTCACTGCGCAGCTCCATTAAAGCAGCTGTAGACAAAGTCCCTACTGGTAACTGCCGCCCACATATGAAATATGACATTATGGGCCAATTTGTGCTGACAGGAAGAGGATTTTCTTTCTTTGAGGGTATTTTGACAGAAGCACTTGAGATTTTCCACTCAGGTAAAGACCGAGTAAACAGACTGTTCTCTGAAGTAGCAACCATGGCCTGGGAGGCACTTAACAAATCTTTGTGTCCATGAAATTTCAAGTGCAGGGAGAGTTTTTAGTCCAAAAATGTGGGTGATACAGCAGCCGGCATTTGGGCATATCTGACTAAAACTCCTCCTTCCCACTCCTTCCTCCTGTCATTTATTTCCATCCACAAACCTCCGCAAATACTCGTCCTTTCTGTCTTCTCATTGGCTTATTTCCACCTCCAACAAGTATTTAATATTTGCTTTACAAAGAGGGACTGTGCCAAATACAGTAAAACCATAAGAAAGTTTTATGTGGGAGAACCTTTTTGAATTTTTATATTCAAGCATGTTCTGACTCCCACACGTCCATCATATCGTCTCCCTCAGAGTTTCCTTTGTCCACTGTGGTCACATTATTTCAGATAGCAGGAATCTGTCCGTGATGTTTCACGGGAAGTTCATTTCAGTGGAAGCAGTAATGAGGTTTGAGAATAAATAAGTTCTGAAATGGTGTATTCAAATGTGGAGGGAACAGCTCTCTTATTTATGGTCCAATCTGAGTTATGAGTTGGAAGATGTCACAGGAATATTTTGGCGTTGACAAGATGGCGTTTTGGCTGTGGAAAGATGTGATTTTGGGCAAAAGTGATGAGGCAGGCTAGGTTGGTAGAAGTCCAGATATGTGAGGGCAGCAGGCAGCCGTCATGGTCGCTACGTCCAGACTCGCATCAAACAGCTTTAGCACATACATCTTAATGTTGTGGTTTTTTTACCTCACTCGTCTCGGACTAACATTTGGAAGGGAAGGAAAATGTGGGACATTTTTAAAGATTTTTTTTTAGTGTGTGTATTTGTGTATGCCTTTTGTGTCTAAACTGTAAAAACTAAACTTAAAAAAAAAACCTAATATGCAAAAGTGTGTGGCCTCAGTGTGACTACATCATATAAATCCCTGTGCTGTATCCATGCAAATCAAAACGCAGTCAATGTGCAGGGATGGCTGACACGCTTTGCATGAATTATGAGGGCTTGCTTAGGTTTTACCCACACAGCCGAGAGATTTGATAGACACTTGGAAGAAAACACCCAAATTACTTTATTCTTCTTTATCTTTCTTTCACTGCTGCATTCCCAATCCTGTAAACACAAGTTCTGTAGTTTGCAGTCAGAAGTGGGTTGCCCAGACCCCAGCTGAGGCGTACAGCGCCCTCTGTTGGGCATCACCGGCCACAACAGTTCAGAAATTTCACTCAAACGCTCCTGTTTGGCAGTGTGGACATTATTGTCTTCAGGGCTGCAAATAACCATGTTTTTTTTTTTTTTTTTTTTTTACTCTCGATTAATTAGTTTTCAAAATCAATTAATTAAAGAATGCTCTTTGTTTCTGATATGGTTATGGTTTCCACACGCACAAAAAACAATGAACTAATTAAAAATGACAAACTAAAAATCACATCTACTCATTCTCCCTTATTGAAAAAAATAAAATCAATCGCATTTAAAAAGTTTTACTGCTGGACATACCATGTCTCTCACTTAACTAAAAAGTTGAGTGTGTGTGTGTGTGTGTGTGTGTGTGTGTTGCATACTGGACCATTACGATGTTCAAACTGGGTGTGGTGAACTTACACGCCTTTAACTCTAAATGAAAGGCTAGCGCAGAGACACTTTCAGCCTCTGTGGTGTCAAACTCTGCACGTATACATCGTTCTGCACAGTAAGGGTCAAACATCCAACTCGAGTAACAAGAAGTAAATATATGTTTTTGAGTGGAGGGGGACTCAAATAATTGACAACATCAATGTCAGAAACTTAGTCCATCACAATATTTTAGAACCTAAAAGTGACCTATTGAAACTTTTTGTTTTGTCCGACTAACCCTCTACAGTAAAACCCAAAGATATTCAGTTTATTCTTTACACAAGACAAAGAAAAACAGCAAAACCAAACATTTGAGAAGCTGGAACCAGACAATGTTTTGCATTTTAATAATAGTAACCAAAATATTTTTTACTATACACTCATAGTATACTGTATTATATTTCATATTCTATTGTTGTACTATACTATATATTATACTATATTACATTTGACCTTTTATCATATTGTACATCCCATATATAGGTCATATATTTCTATATAAACACAAACTACAAGCTCCAAATGTTTAATTAATTAATCAATTAATATGGTTTTCATAGATCTTGTTTATGTCAGCTGTATTTCAAAGGTCAAGAATGAACTTTCAGTCTTAATTCTTAAGCCAACGTAGACAGGAAGTCCTGAAAGTGCTCTGAAAATTTTGAAATTCCAGCATCTATACAAATCCATCGCTGATGGGTTAAGGTTAGATGGTGTGACACAGAACAGCTAATAACGGACCCTGTGAAAAGATTGTATCTTTTTCCATGATAAAGTGCCAAATTGCCTATTATTTCCTAATGCAACACAGGCCAACATGAGGGTTTTAAGGCCACCTAGCATCCCTCGGCGTCCTCTAATCACACTATTTGAGAGCCATAAAGGCATCTAACAGGCTCTAAATGAGGGGCTGAAATGTTTAGCAATATTGTTTTACAAACTAATCTGTCTAATTAAGATATTATCCCCGCCAATCATGGAGACGACAGAGAGATCTCTATAGAAAGCCCCGTGAAGAGCTCAGGGCCTCATCAAAGAGAGATTCCTCATCTATTCTGGGAGCCGAGCTGCCAATCATCCCCTCATCAGGCTCACAGATTCATATCACAACAGCTGTTACATAACCACAGCTAATCCACAAGTAAGATGAATATACACACACACACATATATAAACACTCTGGTAGACAATAAAGGTCAGCAGCTGCCATACACACACACACACACACACTTTCTGTGGAGCCAAGAGAAACGGATAGACCAGGCCCTGAGATGGATCCAGTTCAAGCACCGGAGTGCAAATGGCCTACTTAGAGTTTAAACTGGGTAATTAGAAACCTAATCAGGGCTCACTTTCTCACCCCTGATGAAGATAATGAAATGCTCCTGTCCTCGTACGTGACACTCACACCGACACTGATTCACGGGGCCCAAAACAGCTGTCACCGCCTGTAAACACACCGCGCTATATCGGCAATATATCGTGACATACGAGAATAGATACGCTGACGCCAACTATCGATATTTTAATAAATAAAATAAAGCGCTCTGAATAGATTTCCCTGCTCCCAGCGTGGCTGCTTCATGGACGACGGAAACTTGAAGATGAGTTAACGAAGAGGAAGAGGTTCTTAGACAGCAGTTTGAGGATAATAACAGATGGCCCAGCTACATTTAAGTCCAAAGTGTGGACCCATAGTTGCTCTATAATTGCGTCATTTTAATTTACAGACTAAAAATCTTGTGCTGCAAACTATGTTTTCTAACAGTTTGGGCTTGCAGTGAATGAAGAGAAAACCTGCACTTAACCTTTTCACAGGCGTTTTGTATTCAGAGTTAAAGCGATATTGTGATGTATCATCCTAGGATTGTCTAGCAATATATTGATTATCGCAGAATTGCTGTATCGTGATATTATCAGTATTGTGAGCCATGTATCGTGTGTGACATATCGTAGTGTGAGATAGTCCCACACCTATTAATAAACATGTACAAACTTCCTCACATCCGCAAACCATCTAATAAATGTTTACTTTTTGCTTATAAATGCCAAACATGGTGACTTCACGTAAAGTTATACCGTTTAAAGAAACAAGTGTGTATTGTACATGACTATGTGTATGCACAGACACACACACTCGGTTGCCAGTTTATTAGGCAGGTGTGATTGCATCGCCTCCTGTCTGTCATGTCCCACTGCTGGAGAGCAGCAGCTGTTACTGAGCAGTGAGTAGTGGCGATACCGGTGTTACTGGGCTTTATGTAAATCCAAATATTTAGACTGTGTGCAGGAGATCAGGTATCTGCAGGACCATAATGAGTTTGTATCTGGACTGAACAGGAGATCATGGAGCGAGGACTCTGATGAAGAATGACTCAAACTGAACTAAACTCCTCCAAAAGCTTCTGAATGACACGTTCAGTCATTTCTTTTCACGTGGCCTCTTTTGAAATTGGCTCAGTGAAATATCAGCAGCTAAACATGGTGGTGGAGAAAGAAGATCTGTTTCTGATGTATATCGTCTTCTGCACACAAAGCATACATAAAGTCTCAGTCACAGTGAAAAAGAGACGCGCCCAAACATTTGAAAATTCTCACCGTTAAGCTTCGTTGATGCTGCAAGTTGTCGTTTAGTTCACCTCTGTGGTGCTAATGTTCACCTACTGATGAATTATTTGATCAACCAGGGACACAGGAAGGGATTTGGGCTGTCAAAATAAAGGTAGCTAATTGTTAACCAGCTAACCAATCAAAATAAAAAGACTTACCTTTACACAGAGACAAGTCACTTCTGCATGGAAAACAGCATCCACAGTATCCTTTTTTCACAGGGATAGCAAATGTGTCACATGCTGTACTTTGAGGAGTGTACTAATGCATGTTCATGTTTCAGTAAACAAGACAGAAATGTCCTATGTTTTTTTTTCTCCATGAGGCTATTATTCAGTACTGTCAGGAAAGAAAATCAGATCAGAAATCAGAATCTGCTTTAATGGCCAAGTAAGTGTGAAATCTGACATTCAGATCAGCTCTGTGTTTCACTCAGTGAAGGCAAAGGAGTGTTATCCTTTCTAAACAGCACAGGAGAGATTAATTCAGCGCCAAAAGCCATGTAGCCCCACAGAGCAGACAGACCCCCCCCAGCCCGCCCTGCACGCTGCTGCGTTCAGGTGCAGTCATTCAATTTAAAACAAAATGTACCTTCCAAGGTACAGTTGAGGCTGGATGCAATGAGGGAAACCTTGTGGACGTACGTTTTTGGTAACGTCCAGAAGCAGTTTCCGCAGCAGAGAGTACAAGGAGAATACATGTGCATGAGTTGCAGGATGGTTTGACTATATATTTTCCAAATATCACCATATTGCATTCAGTTTAACCTATACAAGAATACCTTTGTGGTTTTTGCACATTAGCGGCTATAATGGCATTGACAGGAAACCCTGTAACAAGACACTGCATCACAAAAGAAAGCAGCTATGACGTTGCAACTATTTTTGTCAGCATTTCATCAAAACAATCACTTCAAACATATCTGCAAAATCTTCCCTGGCAAAATTTTGGACTTTAATGTTTTTGTATTGTTTCTATTTTTACTTCTATTCTTATTTTTATTTTCATTTTTGTTGTATACATGCTACTTCTATGTATTAGTCTAGCTATCTGTCTGGATTTAACCTGCAGAGAATCTGAGAACACAAAGAACACAAAGAAAGCTGAAGGTGACGGACATCCGGCCAAAAATGAGGGACATCCGGCGGATCATCCGACGGCACCTGAACAATCCCCTAAATGAATTGTCGATATAGACTAATCTTCCTGTGACTTGCTCTGTGTGTTGACAGCAACATAAAACCGGAGTCAAGTTTCTTGTAGGCCTATGCGTTCACATAATTGGCCAGTAAAGCTGGTTCTGATTCATGTGTAGTAAACAGGAGGAAACTCATATTTCCGAGAGCCCCTGGACGCAGCGCGCCTCCCGCGGCCGGCAGACAGTTCCGCGGCCCGACACAGCAACATCACGGCGGACAGCTGGCAGAGAGCGGCGTGTTTTTTCTATGCGCTCTCAATAATACGGTGTTGGTTTACCAGCTCTGGGGGAATGTGGGCTCTCCCTTTGTAACGCTTAACCAGCGACTTAGTGCTCTTTGTCCGATTTATATTTTAATTATCTGCTAAACTGCGGCTGAGGGCCATGTGGGAAAGAGACGAGAAGTGACCCCAGCAGCTGTCAATCACCCAGCAAGGAGGGGGCCTTCATATTCATACACACGGTATTTAATGCAGCCTATAGGCTACACACACAATAAAAAAAAATTAAAAATCAGTTGTTACAGGCTTTTATTTCATTTGAAAACTACTTGGCCTACTACTGTGTAAAAATACTTAGTTACAAGTTAAAGTCCTGCATTCAAAATCTTACTCAAAGCATCAAAATATAATTTTTTTAGAATCATGTGGCCTATATTATTGGATTATAGTAGTGATGCATTAATGTGTTCATCACTTTAATATTGCAGCTGGTAAAGGTGGGGCTCATTTTAATTACTTTATATCCTGCTGGGTAGGCTACATCTATCCTATAATAGGCTACGTCATCATTTATTAGTTGATTTATATTTTGTAGCAATAATCTGAATCTGAAAAGTAACTAAAGCTGTCAGATGAATGTAGTAAGGTAGAGAGTACAATATTAACCTCGGCGATGTGGAGTTGAAGTGGGCCTATAAAGAAGCAGAAAATGGAAATACTCAAGTAGTGTACAAGTACCTCAAAATTGTACTTAAGTACAGTATTGAGTAAATGTACTTAGTTACATTCCACCACTAAATAATACTGGGTTTTCCCCCAAATCAGTAAAGTGGTGATAAAGTGAAGATAAGTCTAAATAAGTTTGCTTTTGACGCCATCTGTTGGTCAGGAAACCCAGCTGTGCAGAACACACTCCTGATACATGTTCTTCATTTTCTCACCTCTCATAATACCTTTTTAAGAAATGAATTCATAATAATATATTCATAATAATTCATGAATATATCTTACATTATGAATTCTTTTCTTGTTGTGACAAAGGACAATCTCCTCAGACAGGTCAAATTGGCTGTCTGAGAAGCAGCCAATCAGAAACGGTGCTCAAATGCTCTCGATTTGTCCATTCTACATGTTTGACAAAGTGTCTTATGTTGCTCCAAATCATATTTCCTCCTAAGAAAAAGATATACAAATCCTCCTTTTCCACTTAGTAATTGTACAATAATTCAGCTTGGAAAAATATTTATGTTTTTATATATATATATATATAATAAAGTGATTTCCAACATAAAAACAATACTGGCAGCTACAGTGGTGTAGTCTAATGTATTGTAGTGGGTATACTGTACTGTATATAAATATTGGCCAGAATCTGCATTTGGGGGAGTGGGGGGGAGGGCCATATCATAGTGGGGTGTCTGGGTGTCCTCCCCCAGGGAAGTTTTGAGCATCAACGACTTCATTTCCTTTATTCGGATACACTTTTATGCACTAATTCAGTGGTTCCCAACCTGGGGTCTGGGCACCCCCAGGGGGGGCGGCAAAGATCACAGGGAGGGCGTAAGTCTTTATCTGGTTTGAGTTTGAGGTAAAAAAAAATATTTGCACATGCTAAACAAATTATGATAATACACTAGAATATATAATGTATACAAAAGTCTGTATGAAAACTATATATTTTGTTGTATCCTCGTTTTTCCAGCTGCCACGGCATCACTATTTTATGAATGAAACATGGCGGAGAAAAGTAACAGTGCTGATAACTCCTCTGTATCAAAAAAGAAAGTAAGGCTCTATCTTGAGAGTTACCTCAACTTCGGTTTCGGGGGGGCTCAGCTTTTCTTAGACATGAGTGGGGGGGGGGCGCCAAGGAAAAAAGGTTGGGAACTACTGCACAAATTTACGGTGGAAATCCCTTTATTTAGCCTATGTGAAGAAGAAAAACACAGATGACTATTCAAAATATATCAAAAATATAATGGAAAGTATGTTGTTGCGTGTTCATTGGGCATTTTTAAGAGGGAATATGGAAATCCTGGAGCTTTCTCAGTGGGTATACTGCGTATACCTGCGTATCACATAGACTACACCACTGGGGAGCTACTTATGAACAAAAGTTATATGGTTGAAGTGCAAAATAGAAGTGGTCCCTTTCCTACTCATGTATATGGGAATCTATTTCAGCCATTCTGGCTCAGAGTTATGGAAGTTGTGGAAGTCCTGGGTGGATTTTTGGGTTCAGTTAGTCTCACATTGCCAGATCTATCTCCACAGCGCACAATTATCCCTTTGGCTCCTGATTTATGGTTCTTTACAACAAATCCAAATGGGCCTGGTACCTGTTATGATGGTGTGATAACAGCCTCCAGACATATTCTGAGGCATCGGAAAATAATGAAAGCTCCAGATTTGAACGATTGGGTAAAGACAACATCATTTATGACATATATTAAAGCTGATGGAGTGCCAGATATACCTGATGATTTGTTTTATTTTTATTTTATTGAGGACAGGGTCTGTCACTATCTATTTTATACTTATGATCCTGACTTTTGAAGATTTATTTTCTCTTACTTTTTCAATGTGACCATTACGCACCAAACTCCTAAGTCAAATTCCTTATGTGTCGAAACAGGTTTATTTGAGAAATAAATCTGTTTCTGATTAATTTTTTTTTATTTCCTACATCATGTCCTGTCATAGTGTCCACTCCTGAAAGATTTTATTGTTGCCATTCAAACCACATCCTTAAAATGTATAAAACCTCAATGTAAAACAAACAACAAGACATTTGTCATTCCCCATCCCCTCCTTTGCTGTTACATAATACATCTCAGCCTCCACAGACGTTCCAACAATCATCTCAGTAGCAGCTAATAAGAGATCAAAATGTGGGGGGGAACAAAGACGGGAAGAAATGGAAATCTCAGCCTTCAGCTCGGAGGAAGCCCTCTCCTGCTGTCTGCTTGTCTGTGCTGAATATTAAGTGACGGGCGGATGATTTGTCCTTGTGTTTGCCCTCCTCTGATACTTCCTCTCTGGGCGTGACGCCCCATGAAGAGGCTAATCTGCTCCCAGCGGGGGCTCCTCCCAATGAAGAGCTGAGAAAAAAACACTCAGACATACGAGCTATTGTCCCCCGAGTCAATACAGAGTAGACCAGTCAGCCTTTTACATCGGCAGGGAGCAGCACAGTTCTCACTATATTTAACATTTAAGCTCATAACTTGTTCTGATATTTAGTGCTAGTTTGGCGTTATCATAACAACAGTACTGTACCTTCATTTGTGTTGTTGTATGGCTCCATTTACAGGTCACATGTGTACTCGAGCAGGCAGGAAAAATAGCTAATCACAGCAAGATGAGGGAAGGAAGTCATACAAAACATGGGAATATGTTGCTTTATTTGACCATTTCATGCCAAAAAAAGCCTTTACCAAATACATGCATATTCATATTTTGTACATTGGAGAAACAAAAATGGCCTTTATTCACAGTTGAAACCACGCTGAAGACGTTCTCTGTTTAAACAGCAGATTTATGATGGAAAACCCCAAAACATCTGTCCACAGTTAGAGAAATAGGCTGTTGAAAATGTAGTTTTAAGTCTATTGTTGCGTTTGATATGTTGCTAAATTTGACCATTTCATGCAGGCTGGAGAAACAAAATGGACCCAAAAACTGAAAAAAACATTGGTGCACAGTAAGAAGCATGTCTGTTGATGGTGTTTCTTATTGTAACTGATAACTGGGAAATATAAACAACATGAGTTTACACTGAGAAATGTCATAATTCAGCTACAGAGGGGTTTCTATACATTCACTATTTTTGAGTTTTAAGGAGAAAGTCCATTTTAGACGAGGAAACCCAACTAATTTCAGCACCAATAGCAGCCTCAAAAGACCAGAATGCAATACAGCTACAATAAAGATTTTTTTTAGAAAAGTAAGCAACATTTCCTGGATTGGAAAAGCTCTCAGCCCTCTCCTAAACACCCAGGATTATTGTATATATTATTATTACATTCGTTCTGTGGGCAAAAGGCAACCTGGGAGATGTAGTAAATGTGAACTAGTACATGAGGTAGAAAGTACGTACACTTCACCATGAAATAACATCTTATACAGACACTTAATAGCATCAACAACACACCCATTAACAGGCTTGGATCTGCAGCTATTCTAGATTTATTTCTGAATTGTCTTTTACCCTTCAAATTGTTGTTTTTTTTTACCCACGTGAGCAACAGACCAGTCCTTTAGTCTATCAGCTGAGTCTGTGGTCACCAACAAGCCCAAGAAGATGTCATTTTTAAAACAGCTTTATCAACAGAAGGGAAAAGAAAACATGTAGAGAGCGAGCAGCCTCCTTGCAGTCTTTAGGGGATTGAACTAATACAGTGGAACAAAAGAGAGGAGCAGATCTAAAGTGGAGCGAGCAGGGCGAGTTTAACGGAGCCCGGCTCACTGTTTGATGTCCCCGGGGAACGCAGGAATCATGTAAGCCCCCTGTAATTTACTGTTTGGGGTTGCCTGGGTAGGGTTAATTCCCACGAGGGCCTTGTCCCAGTGTGTTTATAAAGTCTGGATTTGTAAAGCTGCTCTCGTTGACCCCCTGCAGGTCAGGAGGGCAGAAGAGCAGCGTGACCCTCCTTAGGACTGAGGACGAGTGTGTGTGTGTGTGCATGAGATAAATGCCTGGAGAAAGAGACAGATTGCTGGAAATACTTCACATAGAGGGAATAACAATTATTTTAGCAAAAATGTAAGGAAGAGTTTGTGACATTTTCATGTACGTTAATGTCTTTTCATGTACATAAATGTCTCTTCATATAAGTAAATGTCTCTTCATGTACGTAAATGTCTCTTCATGTACGTAAATGTCTCTTCATGTACGTAAATGTCTCTTCATATAAGTAAATGTCTCTTCATGTACGTAAATGTCTCTTCATATAAGTAAATGTCTCTTCATATAAGTAAATGTCTCTTCATGTACGTAAATGTCTCTTCATATAAGTAAATGTCTCTTCATATAAGTAAATGTCTCTTCATGTACGTAAATGTCTCTTCATATAAGTAAATGTCTCTTCATGTACGTAAATGTCTCTTCATATAAGTAAATGTCTCTTCATATAAGTAAATGTCTCTTCATATAAGTAAATGTCTCTTCATGTACGTAAATGTCTCTTCATGTACGTAAATGTCTCTTCATATAAGTAAATGTCTCTTCATGTACGTAAATGTCTCTTCATATAAGTAAATGTCTCTTCATATAAGTAAATGTCTCTTCATATAAGTAAATGTCTCTTCATGTACGTAAATGTCTCTTCATATAAGTAAATGTCTCTTCATGTACGTAAATGTCTCTTCATGTACGTAAATGTCTCTTCATATAAGTAAATGTCTCTTCATATAAGTAAATGTCTCTTCATATAAGTAAATGTCTCTTCATGTAGGTAAATGTCTCTTCATATAAGTAAATGTCTCTTCATATAAGTAAATGTCTCTTCATATAAGTAAATGTCTCTTCATGTAGGTAAATGTCTCTTCATATAAGTAAATGTCTCTTCATATAAATAAATGTCTCTTCATATAAGTAAATGTCTCTTCATATAAGTAAATGTCTCTATTTGTAATTCTCTTCATATAAGTAAATGTCTCTTCATGTAGGTAAATGTCTCTTCATATAAGTAAATGTCTCTTCATATAAGTAAATGTCTCTTCATATACATAAATGTCTCTTCATATAAGTAAATGTCTCTTCATGTACGTAAATGTCTCTTCATGTACGTAAATGTCTCTTCATATAAGTAAATGTCTCTTCATATAAGTAAATGTCTCTTCATGTACGTAAATGTCTCTTCATATAAGTAAATGTCTCTTCATGTACGTAAATGTCTCTTCATATAAGTAAATGTCTCTTCATATAAGTAAATGTCTCTTCATATAAGTAAATGTCTCTTCATGTACGTAAATGTCTCTTCATATAAGTAAATGTCTCTTCATGTACGTAAATGTCTCTTCATATAAGTAAATGTCTCTTTCATAACAAAACAAACTCAAGTTGTCACAAAGCATTGTTGCTGTTAAGTATCTGCCTGTAAGTAATGTAATTGACTTCACAGCAGCCGAAATTGGAACATATGGACGATGAGCTGGGTAGTGGCAGCCTTTAAGTTCATCGAGAGAAAAATCAAAGGATAAGATGTCACAGTTCTGTCAACGCTGTTTAATTGACAGGTGATCTCTGCAGGGCAGAAAAATAGACAATAAATCAAATAAACATATGTAGAAATGACACCACCATAAGCCCATCAGACACGTCTCTCCCCAGCACAAAGCTTCTAAGGAGCCCTCCAGAGAGCTCAGGTACTGTCCCCATTTTCAAACGTCGCCACCGTAGCCATCTCACAAGCCCTCCCCTGCAGCACCCCTTCATTCCTCCATCCTCTTAAAATAGTCTGTCTGGCTATCATTAAACTAGTCTGGACCCAGCTTCTTATGTGCTTATCTATTCCGCTTAGAATCGGTCCATCTCCCAGAACAAATCATCTCGGGCTGTATGGAACCTGGGTCTCTGTAGTCCGACATAGGTTATCATGGTCCAAAATTCCTGGACCTTATCACAGGACCATAGGACATGAAGTAACTGGCCGCCCTCTGTCTTACATTGTACGTTGCTTCTTATTGATAACCACTTGTCCTAGGCGCCGTCGTGCTACCCTGCATATTTCCCATTATCCTTCACGGCAGGCCCGTCTGTCTCTGTCCCATCCCCTCGACTTTGAGGGGGCGTCCAGACGTGCCAGAGGAGTCACGGCGGTTCTTAACTTTCACGGTCAACTCCTCGGCGCAGGAGAAAAGGGAAGGTCAGGATTACGAGGGACTGTTTGCTCTCTGAGGCCCTCCGTAGCCTTCAACCTGCCCTCCACACTGACACACTGACCGCTGCTATTCATGCCACCTTTATATCACACATTCAGAGTATTATGATCTCTCTCTCTTTTATCGCCGTAGAAGTGGAGATGTTTATTTGTAACATTAGCATGAGCAAACAGCAGCATTTGGTCCAATTTACCCTCATCTGTTGCACTTTTTCACAACAGAAGCATGCAGTTTCTCGTTTCGTTTGCAGATTCATGACCCAGTGGCTGCATCTGATGCTGTATTTCATAGATGCAACAAACGTATCATTTTGATATATCTCTCTATATTTGATATATCTACACTTGCTGCAGTTGTATCTCTAAAACCGTCAACATTTCAGCATTAAGAATTCATTGACAACAGTGTTATGCAATGTGATGTCAAAGCATTTGAAGTTTCTTATTATCAGATTTTTATACCACTATGTCCTTTAATTAATGTGTTTTCTTATCTTTTGAGTTCATGGTTCATGTGGTTTATTGAATTGTTTTTAGTACATTTTTATTAAAAGAGAAGTGAGTTTACTATTATTGTTATTATTATTTCATTTTATTGATTTATCTATTTATTTTAATGCAATGGTCATCTGCAATGTGAAAAATACTTTATTATTTACCAAATGTAGTATATGTAGGTATATATAGGTGGTATTGCTGAGCCTTACCTGACATGTATTATGGTTAGGATGAAAGATATCTATGGACTTTTATCCTTTCTGTAGACTTACCCGTGGCACCTTACTGTATCATCAAAAATATTTGTTGTGACATACTGTATGACTGCACTTGATAAAAGGAAAAAAAAAAGTAAAAAAAAAAAAAAGAGAAGTGAGTTTAGTGAGAAATCACTTGAACTCACTTTATTTACAACAGTTTGGTTCTTAAACCTTACTCATTAAGCCAAACAACACCAGTACCGTGTGTGTGTGTGTGTGTGTGTGTGTGTGTGTGTGTGTGTGTGTGTGTGTGTGTGTGTGTGTGTGTGTGTGGACATCAATGTAACACAAACAATACTGCAGAAACAATATAGAACCAACATCAGATATTTGACCCATGCACAAAAATTCCTGTTTGAGAACATTTCTCTTCGTCTTCATTTCTCACTTCTCGTCAATGATACGACAACATAGAGGAGAGAACATTTCACATAAATAACACAGCAAATATCCTTCTTTTTTTTATAGCTGCCAGTGAACCTATTTCTTCAATCGTTTTACGTTTTATAACACCGCAGTGTCTACTTTAACATTACATGTAGTTGTATGGATGAAACTTGTGTGTATCCACCTGATAAAACAATAAGATATGACAGATAAACATACATTTTGAGTTCATTTTGAGTCATAAACATGAGTTTATGAAGGACACGAAAAGCTAAATTGTTTTCATTCATAGGTATCTAAGAGTGTCTGTGTAACCTGCATATGAATAAAAATGTCATGCAAATGTTTTGGTTTTGTTTTCTTACCAGTCTTGGATTAATTACAGCAGCCCAAAATAATCCTTCAATTCTTAAGTCACTCATTTAAAGCGTGTTCAGTCTTATCATCTGACAGTTTGAAAGAGTTCCAGGTGGTTTATAATTCCTGCCTCACAGTGCGTGTTCATGGTCTTTGTAAAGCTGCGCCTGTAGCTCATTATGTGTTCATTTGTTGTGTCCAGTTCATGAAAACACATTTCCTCAACATTTAATACTGTACATATTTTCTAAGTGAGATTGTTTTCCTTATGCTCGCGCAATTATGACATTATTAGAAAATGTACAAATCGGGTCTGTGAAGACATTCATTTTCCCCCAAAAAATTGATTTGTTGACAAAAGCAACCTGAAAGCTTACAAGGACATAATTGGTCGTGCAGGAGCTTAATGCAGCTGAAAAGACAACAGAGATGATTGAGCAGACATAAACACGCTAATCGTGTGATGAGATGGACTCTAATCTGAATTTCAGCAGTGGCCAGTGTCAAAGCCAAAGGCGTTTGTCCGTGTGCATTCATTGACGGGCTCTCTGAGGTTATTTGTCAACACGGCTCGTACAGCTTTGGTAATCTCCCCTCCTCGCCTATACGCTGATTGATAATTGATCCCTGTTCAAACAGGCCTCTCTTTGGGCCACAGTTGCCTTTGAATGCCAAACGAGTCATTGTGCCTCGTCCTCTCACAGCCGCCTATAATCCCATAAAGGAATGGGAATGAGTGTCGTCCTCTGCTGATGGCAACCTTTCACTCTGCCATTTATCTCATACTGTTTGCTGATGAGGCCCTCAGAATGGAGCGCCGGGGCCACTCACTGAGGCCTGCTGCTGCTGCTATCAATAGAAGAAAGACTTACATAAAAACACGGCGGCTACATTCATTTTCAGTGCTGGAAGAAGTACTCTGATCCGTACAACTTTTGGTTGTTTTTGTTTTGTTTCTGTTGCCTTAGAAAGAAGCAGTTTTGGTTTCATGTCAAACAAAAAGGATCTTACTCTTTCATAAAAAGGTCTCTGCAGGGAATGGGATCCTTTTCATTATGTTGTCGGACACTTCTGAGCATGTCAGTGGCACAAACAGCCAATAACTTACATTGTAGCTTGTAGCTTAAGTAAAAGTAGGAATATCATAGTCCAAAAATACTCCATTACAAGTTAAAGGCCTGAATTGAAAATGTTAGTAAGTAAAGTATCAAAAGTAAAAGTACTCATTGTGCAGAATGGCCCATTTCACAGTGTTATTACATTATTAACATTGTTCTGTTTTTATCACTAACAAATACATGTAAGAGTATTTTAATGTTGTAGTTCTTTAGATACTTCATACTACTGGATAAATTAGTATCGTACTGCATCACATCATATAAGCATATCATAGGTTTTTCATCTAGTAACTATAAGTGTCACATAAATGTAGGGGAGTAAAAAATACATTATCCTCTGAAATGTAGTGGAGTAGAAGTGTAAAATAGCATAAAATGACGTACCTCAAAGTTTACTTTCCTGCAGATCCTGCAAACTTCATATTTGTGCTGACAAAATGCAAATATTTCATAAACTATTCTGTTATCTGTTACCATGAACGTTTGTACAGACATGCATGATGGGTTGACATTTGTGGATTTGAATGAAATACTTCAACACATGTTAAATGGATTGCCATGACATTTGTCCCCCTTTAGGATGAATTGTTATAACTTTGGTGAACCCTAAACCTCTCATCTAGGACCACCATCACGTCAACATTTCAATCTGTCCACTAGCCTACTTTGGTTTCAAACTAATGACACAGCTTGTGTTTAGTGCTAATTACTAAATGTTAGCATGCTAACACGCTAAACTAAGATGGTAAACATTATACCCGCTAAACATCAGCGTGTTAGCACTGTCATCGGGAGCATGTTAGCATGTTACTGTTAGCATTTAGCTCAAGGCACCACTGGCAAAAGTACAGCCTCACATGATGTTTCCAGGTGTTTTTTTCATTCGTTTGACGTATAAAACTCAACTTGACTGTGCGGGTTAGCTAAGTTGGTGGAGGGGGCGCGCATAGATAGAGGTTAACTCCTCGACGCAGCAGCCGCGGGTTCGACTCCGACCTGTGGCCCTTTGCTGCATGTCGTTCCTCCTCTCTCTCCCCTTTCATTTCTTAATCTGTCCTGTGGAACTAAAGGCCTAAAATGCCCAAAAACAATAACTCAACTTGACTTGGAACTTGTGTGAGTTAGTTGTATTAGTTAGTTGAGTTTAGTTGTGTGAGTGTGTGTTATATTATTATTGGGCAGTAATTCAGGTGTCAGTGAGTGCATGTTGCTTTTAAAGATTCTGACTATAATTACAATGCAAAAATAACATACCTTACAGGGTTTTTTTTAGGTGCGCATATTTGGCAGGGGGTTTAGGCAGCCTTCCTCAACAAAGTCTTAGGTTTTTCAATAAAAAAGAGAAGCAATTTCCCTGTACATTTTGTCTCTTCGTGGGATTTTGTGTCTCTTTCGTAGTCGTGTGACGGTGTGGTGCATCTTTTTGGTCATTTTTGTTTTGTCTTTAGACCGTTATTATCACCATATCTGTGTCTAAAACGTTGGAAAAGCTAGAGCACATAATAAATGAATGACTCTTAAAAAGCATAAAGACAAAACGTAAAGCTAAAGAAGTCCAACTACAGTCATTAGAACTGAGAAAAGTCTTTTAGTTACATTCATTTGGCTTTGGTGCTGTACCAAAACGGCTCAGGTGCTGCAACCAAAACCCTGCTATCATACAGCTATATAATAATAGTGGACATGAAGCATAATTTCTCCATAATTTCATTTTAATACTGTGTAGAAATTCAGTGAGAAAACAAGGACCGGTAAGTGGCTGTTCTAAGCTTTCAATCGTATCACAAAGACTGACTTAAATATAGAACAACTTTCCACGCAGTAAGAGCTGCAGGAGAGGTCGAAAAAAAAGACATATAGCTATAACTCCTATAACATGGATATTTACACGTTGCAGAGGACTTCATGTTTTGGAAGCTGCATCCCCCCTCTTGCCTGTGTTAAATTTCTACTCTACCTCCACAGCGAAGAGGATAGGTCAGTCAGTGATCAGCTCAGGCCCTGAGCAACACTCTTTTTTTTTTTGTAATGTGCGACACAGGGAATGACATTTAACTTGTTATTATTTCCCAGAGAAGATTAATGATAAATTGTCCATTATTTTTCCTTAAAAGTGAAAGATAAGACCACAGTCATTTGCCCTAAAGCCAGAGTGCCACCACTATGCAAAATGACAGCCAATTATCGGAGCCTAGTTTGGGATAATGACTTTACAATGAATCTTTTGATTGAAATGTAACTCAGTTGGCCCTGGGCAAAGTGCAAAAAAAAAAAAAATTAATAGAAAAGTTACAGAAACAATGAGCACTATATAACTGTGTTCATCTCTTTCTCTAGGTCTCTCTCTCTCTCTCTCTCTCTCTCTCTCTCTCTCTCTCTCTCTCCACGCTCCTCTTAAGAAATAGCTATAGGAGAAAGCCAGAGATATGCATACATTGATGGAAAAATTATTAAGTCACAGAGGGCTTGCAGCAAACATAAATTAGCATATTCAGGGTAAATATGCAGACTATTTACGATAATAAGACCGGATTATTCAATTCAATGAATGTTAAATAGATGAGGAAATGGCATGTGTCTTATCTAGTCAAAGCTTCTATTCATTTTAATCGCTTCCCAATTGAACTCTTCATTTTATTCTCTCTGAGTTATTGTTCCCATTCCAGCCAACGATGGCACCTATGGGTCCTGGGAGATTTCCGCCGGTCACGTGGTTTAAGTGGCGTTCACCTTATTCTCGGCGGAAATGGAGAAAGTCGACGTCACCCCGAGGCCAGCATCACGATAAGCCCCTTTTCATTATGCACAGGGGCCGATGGAGAACAAGATTAGCGGGGCCTTGTGTACATAAAGGCAGGAACATACAAGCCATCTAGATTAAATAAAAACAGCACAGGGCCATAAACAAAACACATTTGCTTTCTTATTGTCTGCATTAAAACTTTAACTTTAAACAGTGTGACATTTGTGTGTGTGTGTGTGTGTGTGTGTGTGTGTGTGTGTGTGTTATTATAATATTGTCTTTCTTGATACACAGACTGCCAGTGCTGCAGGCTTCTCTTCTCTTTCACCATTTCATAAAAACATCATGAAAGACACATCTGAACTAATTATTAATCCGCCTACATGTGGAACAGACTGAATATAAGCCTTTTCAGGTCTCGAAGGGGTTTCAGGTGGTCTTTTTGTGCCCAAATGAAGTGTAATTTGGTTGTTATGTATTGCGCTCACTCCACAAAAAAGGGATTGAAGTTATACACAGAGCAAGACACTGAACCCCAATTTGCTTCCAATGATTAGGGTGTGTGTGTGTATGCGTGTGTGTGTGTGTGTGTGTGTGTGTGTGTGTGTGTGTGTGTGTGTGTGTGTGTGTGTGTGTGTGTGTGCGTGTGTGTGTGCGTGCCGGCGTGTGTGTGTGTGTGTGTGTGTACAAGAAGCAAATTGGATAAAAGTGCTATATAAATACAGTCCAGTCTATTTTATCTTCTCAGATATTCAGACGAACAATAAATCAGTATTGATTTGACATTTTAAAAAAAAAAAAAAATTTTTGGGAATGTTTTTCATTTGAATGATTTAGATAAGCAACTTTTGCTGTATACGGCAGCACGTATTGTTTTCGTTTAAATTCATCATATAAGAGTAAAACTGGTTTATAAATGGAGTCTACTTCACCCCACACAGACAGTGTGCCATCTCCTTCACTGCTGCCATTGAATTCATCCTCTGCACATCCATCACCGTTTGGTTTTGGGGCAGCCACAAAACAGGACAAACGCAGATTACAACACACAATTCGGATCAGCTGAAAAAAATCATTGGTGCCCCCCCCCCGGCCTCCCTCCAGGACTTGTACACGGGTAGGACCAGGAAACGGGCAGAGAACATCGCCAAAGACCCCAACCATCCTGCACACACTCACTTTAACCTTGTCCCGTCTGGCAGGCGCTACAGATACTTGCGCACAAAAACAAGCAGACACAAGAACAGCTTCTTTCCCACTGCCATCACTCTCCTGAACACTGATAAGTGGGGTCATCCCCACTTTGGCCACTCACCCACTTCTCTACACATTACATACTTATTATTCCAATATGCATCTTGCACACTACTTTGCACTATTACTTTTTGCACTCTACATCCCACTCCATGTGTACTTGTCTTGATATTATGTTTTAATTGTATATTTGTATTTTTGTATATTATGTTAATATGTGCCTATATGTATATTGTTGTTTCTATTGTACAGTATGTGTCTATATTACTATTTGTCTATGTATAGGGAGTTAACACCTACCGAAGTCAAATTCCTTGTGTATGTAAGCATACTTGGCCAATAAATCTGATTCTGAGTCTTATTCTGATTCTGACAGTCAAATGTTCTGACAGCTCACTCATATGTCAAAGTCTCCATCTAGTGGCTGAGAGGCTACACTACTTTTGTTGTTATTTATACAAACAGTCATCTGCCGCCACCTACTGTTGATATCAAGATACTGACATTTTCATGAGGAAAACAAATGCTGTTTTTTAACATATAAAATGTGTTACACATGCAAAAATGAAAGTAGTCTAGCAGTATGTCGAACTAAAATGGGGAAGTGGAAAGTCTTGTATGGTCATTTATTATAATTATTATAATATAATAGGCCTACAAAAATGTTAAGAAACTGTGTTGTTGGGGATAAAAAGAACAAAATTAATGTTCTTTATTTTCGCATTTCTATTCTGCTGCATGTTGTTATTTTTCCAAGATATCAAATATTAAAATTGGAGAGAAGAAACCTCTGGTATAACTGCGGTGGTGTAGGTTTTGTGTTTCCCTCCTCTGGCACATGGTGGCACTCTTTTATTAGTATTTCTGCAGATCACACATTGGTGATGATTGTTGACATGAAGCCTGAAACCCTCACAGTATTCAGTATTCTTCATACTAAAATAAAGACATTTTAACACCCTAAAACTGTAGGATATGATGCACATAGCCTTTATTTTGGAAATCAAATGTTGCTTCCAGTAGTATTTGATTTCAATCTCATGGTTTCCAGGTTAAATGATATGTTTTCCCTGGACTGTGTCAAACGGTGTGTAGTCATGTGTGTAGTCCATGGATGTATTAAAGTGATCATATTGTGCTCATTTTCAGGTTCATAATTGTATTTAGAGGTTACATCAGAATAGGTTTACATGGTTTAATTTTCAAAAAATACCATCTTTTTGTTGTACTGCACATTGCTGCAGCTCCTCTTTTCACCCTGTGTGTTGAGCATGGACAGTAAAATTAATGGACAAAGCGACGCCGTAGACTTGCAACGGAGACCAGTAAAGGATATTAGAAGCACTTTTCCGGTGATGGCTGAGCATGCTGCGCAGCCTCAAACTGAGCTTGACGACGTAGATGTGATGTGAGCAACCTGTCTGAAAGTTGGAAGTCTTCTGGTAGCTGTGCCAAGAGAAATCTCAATCATTCCCAATCTTACAGAGACGGAGAGCGTAGGTATATGTAAGGAGATAACATGGGCACAGGCTAATTATTGCTAACTAAAATGCTAGTTAACATTAGTAATTATTAGTAAACTAATACAGCTAATGTAAGTCGAAACTGCCTGTGAGCTTCTCCTGTACTATACAGTAATTCCTCTACTCTGCGACAGTAAGTCGCTTGGTTATGACACAATCGTTAGCCTATTTTTACAAAAACGTCTGCGACGAAGCCATAACGTGAGGTACAAGGTAATGGAGCCTTTTATACATTGTCGTGTTTCTTTAGAAATAAACAATGGACAAATAGAGTCTTTAAACGCTTCAGATGTAAAGTTATTCGCTGTCAAAGTGACGTCAAAATGAATGGCAGTCAATGGAATGCTAACGGCAGGTGATGGCTTGATAGCATCAAAATGGCGCCATAGAAGGTACACTTTGTGGAGGCTCGCTTGCCTCCTGTATGTTGAGCTCTCTGTTTTAGCTACAGAGTGAGGCATCACACTTCTGTTCCATCTTTGTTGGGAGTCGCACATGCGCAGTAGCTAGGTAAGCACTGTTAGCCAGTCAGAAGCAGAGTATGAGGGCGTGCCTTGACAGTAGCTAGGTAAGGACTACTAGCCAGTCAGAAGCAGAGTATGAGGGCGTGCCTTGACAGTAGCTAGGTAAGGACTACTAGCCAGTCAGAAGCAGAGTATGAGGGTGTGCCATGCTAGCAGCTAGGCGAGCATTATAACGTGTGTTACAGAGTGACCACGTTTGTCTCTGAAGTAAAGGCTGGACTACAACAGAGCTGTTTGGAGCAGTTGGTGAACAGTGTTTTCTGTTGGAGATGGTAAGTCCCTTTGGGGGGGACTTTGGGCTTTTTTACTTTGTAAACCTATAACGTGCACAAAAAAGATACATAACACAATAAAGGAAAGGGGGAAAGCCAAAAAGCATAATAGGAGCACTTTAAGAGTGTAGTCTCGCTTTGCCAGGGACACGTTCAGCCCCGACAATACGTAGCAACACGTTTTTATAAACTGACACTGGGGTGCATTGAACACCCTGTTTGGTGCGCAAGCGCTCTGCCTTTTTATTACCACGAGTTTACAGACCCGTCTCTGCTGATGGGTATCACCTGTGACACAGCCAATAAACCAGAGACACACCCACCAAACGAGAGAAAACATATCTCAGTGCCGTTGCACATCGTTTCACACCATTACGAGGAAACTTGTCGTTCAACCAGGAAACTGTAGTAAAACGGTGCACACCGTTTTGAAATTGAATGTACCCCAGACCTTCCTCCACAGCGCTGCGGAGGAGGGTCTGGCTAGTCCACACAGCATGCCGGGATGGGAGAAAAAAGCGCTCTGGTTGATTGGCATTTCTTTAAACCAATCACAATCGCCATGGGTGGCGCTAAGCTCCAGACAGAGCCACGGTGCTGCTGCAAAATAGCCTCGGGAGGAAACTTGTTTTGGTGGAACATGTGTACGTTCAAAAGGTTGTTTTAGTCGTGTAACAGAAAACTCAGATTGGACAGATAGTCTAGCTAGCTGTCTGGATTTACCCTGCAGAGATCTGAGGAGCAGTTAACCATAGTCCTCAGAAATCCACCGGAGGTTAGAATGCCAACACAATGAAAGTGTAAGGTAACGGCGTCGGGTCGAAATGAGTGTCGTGCGGCGGAATTTCCAGCGGCAATGGAGGTTTTGTGGCTTTGTCACAGGTGATACGCAATACGCAGAGATGTGTATGTAGCATTTATGCACGCAAAAGTGTGTTCAACGCACCCCTCATTTCAGCTTAAATCATTGCGTTGCTACGTTGTTTTTGGGGCTGAACGTGGCCTGGGTGTTTGGTGGTGTTTCTTTTGTCACACTACTGCACATGGTTCTTCAACAAAGGGCCAAAAAGACCTCTGCCCAAGCTCTTCCCCAATTAAAAGGTCAGCATGACACAAGTACTTCATAATTGTTGTTGAGTAAATGTACTTAGTTAGCTTTCACCACTGGTTTTTGTTGTTGTGCATCACTTTGGTTTAAAAGAAAACCTGCTTAACTAAATGTGACACTTATTAAGCTATCATGCCATGATCAGTCAAGATAGCAAACAGCAGGCAGGCGCAGTGGGTAGCAGCATAATGGGGACATTTATCTGCATAAAAAAAAACAGGAAAGAAAAAATGAATTATTAAAAAACAGGCGATGGGAATAATATCCACTAAACCCATACTCTCTACAGTATCTGCTAATACCATGTTTCCAGTTGCATGTGTCTTGGCTTTTTTGATTAAAAAAGAAAATCCCCTCCCCCTCCCAACACACTATAAAAAAAAAAGCCTGACATTAATTATTTGCTATTGTGCAGGCGGGAGTCTGCCCTTTTGCTAAAGGGAGTCATTTATCTCTTTGCATGATGCCTGAAACTAACGAACAAAACAATGATGAAGATGACGATGTGTCCTGCAGCTCATCACAAATCCAACACAGGCGTATTCACACGGGCAGGGAAATAAAAACTGATACAAATTATGAATTTCTTCATGCTTTCCGAAACTCGAAGCCAGTCAAAAGTAGCTTTGCAAGTCAAGTGGTTTCCGGGCCACAGGTTGTCGTGGTAACTGTCATTCTTCTCCACCTCTTGGAGAATCTTGATGTCAGCAGCCATCACTCTTCATCTTGAGTTCCGTTTGATGATGGGGGAGAACTTGAAAGCGGACAGTTTTTATGTAAAACAGGGTCGCAACATCATCAATATCAAATTGCTAATCGCTTCTCCACTTCTGGGCAATAACAACATTTGTTTTATGTCTGCGGTTGCTCGGGAAGACCCCTTTACCTTTGATGTCTCTGAATGACGCCAATGACAAAAACCTGCATTTGTTTTCTTTGATACTGTAAAAGCTTTTCTGCATCAAGGGATTCGGGACGGAAATGTAATATGGCAAGGTCTGCTTGGCAGACATCCCTGTGGTCGAAAAGGTACTTCATCTTTCTTTCTAGTCTGGAAATCTCCAAATGGAACGTTGCTGGAGTTCATTTAGACTCTTACCCAGCTCTGGGTTTTTGTTCATGTCCTCCCCTCCTTTTTAATCACTTTCTTTTTCTGTTATTTTGTCCTTCTCTGGCTTTGAAAAAGCCTCGGGGGGATGTGAGGGCTCCAACTCTCACACAATACTGATTCAGTCTCGGCTGTGTGAGTGGTGGATACAGAGATGAAAAGAAAACATATCTCATGGGCTTTTGCTCTTGTATCTTTGTTGGTCTGGGCTGTTTCCTAAGAAAATGCCCCACAATTGCAATCTAAGTACCAGAAACTACACATAGGCGTACACATGATTAAAAAAAAAGTCTTTTATCCTTTCAAGACCCCGCTGAGAAACTCTTTTGTTCAAGATGAGACTGCTGCCATTTAAAAACGGACTTATTTTCTCCAATAACAGAAAATTACAGCCAAAGCCAGCAATTACTTGACAAACATACTTGAATCCTACTAAATCCTACTGATTTTGGTGATTCCCTGACCTTTTCGCTATAGCCACCATTCAAAACATTCAAAGTGCATCTCTGCTTAAAGAAATGCAGATTTGAGTGCTACATTTGTGCTACACCGATAGTTTTCCAGAAGTGAAATCAGTTGGAGCTTGCACAGTCCATAACATCAATTATCCCTGATTACAGAAAGCAGCAAGGGTAGTATAGCTCGTGCTATTATATCATACCTCTAAACACCACCAGCTCCTTTTCCCCCTCTGCAATCACACCGCTGTAACTAGTCATTCATTACAGCTGAAGCTCACTTTAAAGCCTCTCTATCCATCCATTTTTCGCACTACTTCATGGTGCCTCACATCTTCCTAACCCCATACTGTGATGGTGGCTCTGGTATCCTAGCAACCAGCCCTCTTAGAGGAGGTGACAGCATTTGAGTGGGCACCCTCACCTCTCCAAATAACCCCCCCACCCCCTGCCAACTATCACCCTCCCTCCCCTTCATCATCCTGAAGTCAAGTAAACACACCTCACTCCGTGGTGCAGTCTGCTTCATGCACTTATGTATTAGGGTCATTAGACTGATAATGAGTCTGAAATGCCATTTCATCTCACTTCATCCATAAATATTTAAATCAGTAAAAACCTCTAGTAAAACAGGAAAAACAAATGTTCATAAATTATTCATTTGGGACACCAATATTGACTTTATTGACAATATTGACAGGTCATTGGCCATGAGGCGGCATTATCCACATTACTACAGTTTCTTTGTCAATGTCATAATTACATTTTTTTTTTTTTCATTATCAGTTACAATATAGGTCATAGCAGACATCTAACTTAGTGCCACAACAGCCCCTCAAATTACTTTACATCATAATGATTTCTTTTCTTGATTTATTCTAATGAGATACATACAGAAATATACATTTGGGAGTGAACTTTTATAAGATCTGTATCAGCAGATATCCCCAGTTGAGGTTTCAGAATCAGTATATTGGGAGGGAAAAAGCTGGAGCCCGACTTTCTGTTTGGTAATAAAGCACTTATAAATGTTGGTATTCCATCAATAAATACTCAGTAGTTTCTCACTTTCTAATAAGCTGTCAAATCTGCAGTTGTTTAAATGTTGTTGAGACACACACAGATGTCCACAGCTGTTTTTCAGAAGGTTAGGCAGTTAAACAGTTGAGGTCTGAAAAGACAGAACAATCACCATGTTGGAAGTGGATTTCCCACAACGTGCCAATAGAGTCTGACTAATACTGGATGTCAGAAACAGATACTAATATCAGTATTTAAGAGTTTTAAAATCTAATAACAATATATCATATTCATATATTCATTTTTTTTTTACATATAAAATAAAGATAAACTGACATTTTTAATGAGAGATTTTTAAGGATCCCTTACATTTGGTTTATTAAAGAACTGTGTTTAACCAGATCATTTCACATTTGAAAACGGAACTTGTCAGTGCTCTCTGCTGGACACAATTCCTACTGTAATGGAGATACTGTTATTAAATAGCCTCAAACATTTATTTTACTGATATATCTGCAGTAAGCCAATATCAGCCGATGTATCAGCCATGCTGATTTATTGATCTATCTAGTGTCGACTCAAACATTGTTCTTATTATAGCCAGTGGTGGCCTTATGGTTAAAGTGATCAGGGCGTTCCTGCAAAAGAGAGGTTGCCTCTCAGTGAACCTTCCCTAAATAAATTAAGGTTAATAATGGCTTTTAACTGATCTATAACGTAGTGGTAACAGACTTATCAATGATTAGTTGTATAAAGGGTGCCTTATTGGAAAGTGATACCAACAAATCTTCTTGATGCAATTCTTAATTAAGTCATTAAAGTAAACAATAACTTAAAGTGATGGTTCGGAGTAATTCACCCTAGGGTCCTTTGCACCATGACCTCGAGCCAAACACCCCCCCAGAAGCTTTTTTCACCTGGGTCTAACATTGGGAGAGTTAGCTAGAGTAGCGTTATCAGCTGAATAGCTTAGCGCAGGGGCTAATGGACCCACGTTTGTATCTCGTAAGTTACCCCACTAATAATGCCCGAAATGATACCAAACATCTACAAGTAGTACAAATAGGTTATGCTCTCATAAAACGATGGATTGGAAAGTTTGTAAGTACACCAGAAGTTTATGTAAATAACACTTGCCTGCTGGCTTCTGCTCTCTGCTGTTGTTGTTGCTGCAGTAAGACAAGTGCTTAGGGCCGTCTACAAATTACAACACCGAAAAGAGATGCAACAGCTGATAACGCTACTCTAGCTAACTCTCCCAATGTTAGACCCAGGTGAAAAAAGCTTCTGGGGGGGGGGGGTGTTTGGCTCGAGGTCATGGTGCAAAGGACCCTAGGGTGAATTACTCCGAACCATCACTTTAAGGGAAGCCTGTCACTTGCTGAAGCCGCAAGTGGAGCGTGTAGGGTAATTAAAAGAGCTACCATTAGCTGTTGGTCATACCAGACCAAGTCAAGCTGGAAAAAGCAAAACTCTTGAGTCATTGAATTCAGAAAAAAAATTAGTTTTTTCTTCTTCCAAAAGTAACTTTAAATGTTTTATAAATGGACTAATAAGTAAATTAAAGGGCCACAAATACAGAATTGGATCCTCAATGGCCCAAGTGTAGCCCTAAATGCTGGTATTATTCTTAATGTTCTTTGCCCTAAAATGGTTGTCTTGATCAGTGCTTTGTCTTTACTGAACTTGAGATCGTTTTTTTAAAGGACATTTCTGTCAGTTTGCAAAGTTAGAGACACTGGAGCCATTATATAGCGATTTAAAAGAAATGTTGGTAGTGTGCATCTTTTACGAAGACATTTGGCAGTAGTATTGCTTTCAGATATTCAGTGTTTTGCAGCATGATTGATGATTGTTAATTCAAACTTTTCATAGGGCAGCCATGTATTTGTCAGTGATCCCAGCATAAATCAGAGCTCTTGTTGCCTGTTTTCATTTTAATCTAAAGAGATGGCTAACATTCAGGTCATTTTGTTACTTTGACATATCTCTGACACGCCACACCAGCCGTGACCCCACAGAGGTTCTGAATGAATGTAAATCACGTCACGCTGCGCTCACATTTGGGCTGGCTGCAGCCTGGAGCCACACTGATAAAAATGACGCGAGTGGTTGGCGATGCTAAATGGCAGCGCTTGAAATAGCCTACCTGCCAGCCTGCTCACCCACTTGCTGATGCGATCACGACCCCGTCAGCAGCGTTTCAGCACCGCGGCGCCCTGGACAGCTCCTCCGCCTTCATTCCCCTCCGGGACGTTTAAATCTGCGGAGAGAAGTGGAACTCAAAAAAAAAAAACACAACAACATTTAGTTTCGTTTGTTGACTGCGATTTTTCTTTCACTTAAAATCTTAGCGGAGGAGATGGATATTGATCGACCAGCCAATGTCTCCTTTTTTGATTTCGTTGGCGGAGTCCAACTTCTCCAGGGGGAGGACACCAGGACAGCCCTGCCGGTCATCCTCATCGGGATCTGCGTGTCCGGAGCAGTTGGGAATTTGCTCGTTTTGCTGATTTTCCTCCGTGACTTTAGAAACGGAAAGGGCTCCGAGGTGAAAGCGCTCCTCGCCTCTCTGGCCTCCGCGGACTTGGTGATCCTGCTGCTGTGCGCGCCCGTGCGCGCCATCACCTACTACAAGCAGACCTGGACCCTAGGGAGTTTTGTCTGCAGCACCACGGACTGGTTCCAGCACTCGTGCGTGGTTGCAAAAACTTTAATCCTTGCAGTCACCACCAGAGCCAAACACACGCTGGTCCCCAGCGCCGCTGGGCCCCTGTACTGCCCGACGTGGATCCACGGAGCTCTGGCGTCCATTTGGATTGTGTCGATGATGTTTCCCATTCCCCAGATGCTTTTCGCTTCTTTGGTGCCCCATGGCCGCGACACTATTTGCGTCTCTGAAATGCCAGCGTGTGCGTCTGTCTTCATGAGGTTGTTCTACAAGATTTATCCAACTGCAACCTTTGTGGTGCCGGTCATCTTCACCCTTGCCTACTACACCAAAGCGCTGCACGCCGCGGTGAACCACGCACCCAGCCCGCAGCATCAGAGCAAGGTTACCCTGGTGTTACTGTGTCTCAGCGGCGCCCTCGGGCTCATGCTGCTGCCGGAGTGGGGGACTTTCACCTGGATCAGGCTCGGGTACAACAAACCTCCCGTTGGTTTAATCATCTTTGCGCAAGTCCTCCTTTACGCATGCAGCTCCCTCTCTCCGGTGATCTTGATGACAATGTACGACGACGTGCGCCAAGGACTGATGACCATCTGGTTCTCCGCGACCTGCAGAGGCTCAAAGCACCCCCACAGCAACAAGTGTCCCCAAACGGAGGGGAACGGAGCAGAAGTGGGTGCCAACGCAGTCCCCAACGCGGTCTCACAAGAGAGGGAGAAGACCTTCCCAGATGTGGAGCACTTTTGGACAGGGCGCAGGAATACGCACGTCGAGGAGGCGCAGGATCCGGTTCCGTGGGAGAGAGAGGAGAAAATGTTGTAGTGAATAAGATGTGAAAGTGTCTCTTTTTTATTCTTCTTTTTTTTTTGTGCAGAAGAGTGCAACTTGTTCTCAGCTGGTTTCTAGTGTGTTGACCCACAGTGCAGACCCTCGTGGAACGGCTGTTTGCTGTCGTGAGCTTGATTAGATGTGAAATATACACTCTCACGTTTTGATGTAACACATGTTTTTATCTATTTTGAGTATCTGTTCTCGCCTGCAGCATTGCTGCACTGTCAAGTAGAACACCTTTATTAGAGAAGGTTTGTACAAACATGAAGCCAGTGTAAATAGCCAGGACACACTGTGATCGTGTACGTGTGATGCAAACCATGGATATTAAAACATTCACAAATATGAGGACTGCTCTGGTTGTTGTTGTTTTCTCTCCAAAGGCTATACAATCACTCAGCCTACCTTAATCACGGATAAAACACAATGCGACCATCAAATCTCTTCATTTAATTCAGACGGTTATTAGAGGGCACGCAGAGATCATTTCTCCATATTAAAATCACAACTAATCCAGCTGCATGTTTTAGGTCAAACATCATATTTCAGCGAAAGCAGCATTTTGTGCAAGTAGTGGCTTAAAAGCTGGTCAGTAGTGAATGAATGACTGCAGAGTCTCAGTCACACAACAGTCACACTAACAGCCAGATTCAGTAAGTGGGCATACAAGTGCACAGTGCAGTAGTGTTGTCACACTTTAGATGTTAAAGAACCCTCAGGAAGTTTACCCCCCCCCAACACAACAGGACCTTGAAAAATAAAGATGTGATTTCTTGTGATTTTGACTTTTATGTAGATTTCAACTTTGGAGCTTTTTCCTTTCTTTCATTCTCTAATATATTTGTTGTTGAGCTGTACATGATTCCTAAAGAACTGAAAATGCAGAACGTTTTGAACAATACAGGAGAATAATAACTTTCTATATATAAAGAAAGAAATTTGAGCCGATGTTGAAACAAAACCTACGCCCTTGGTTTAAACAAACTCAGGATGTACAGTGAAAAAGCCTCTGATCTTTAATGCCACATTGTAGAAATACTCTGTTACAGATAAAAGTCTGCACTCAAAATCTTACTTCAGTAAAAGTACAAAAGTATAAATACCAAAATATACTTCAAGTACCAATAAGTAACTAATTGTGCAAAATAATAATTCCAGGATCATATGTATATATATATTAGGCTTTATTGTTGGATTATAATTACGGATGCATGAATGTGTTAATCACTTGAATGTAGCAGCTGGTAAAGGTGGGGCTCATTATAATGACTCTATATCCTGCTGGGTAGCTTGTGGATTTCCCCCGGGGATTAATATAGTTTTACCTTATCTTAACCTATGATACGTCATCATCATTTATGTGTTGATTTTTTTTTCAAGATTAGCCTACATGGGGCGCATCCTCCCTGTTGATTATATTTTGTATTATTATTTGGAATCTGCAAAAAAAAACTGAAAAAAATACATACATTGCAGTAAAAAGTGCAATATTTGCCTCTGAGATGTATGGAGTAGAAGTATGAAGTAGCAGAAAATGGAAATACTCAAGTGAAGTACCTTGACACTGAATTTAAGTACAGTACTTAAGTAAATGTACTTAGTTACCTTCTCACTACTGCGTATACTCATGTAATAAAGGGTTTTATAACACAATATAATGTAGCTGTAGGCAGCTGGACATTTTCAAGAGCATTACATTATCTGTCAACAATTTGAACTTCTCCTACGACAAACACGTTAATAAACACTTATATCTGTGTACAACCACATTATATGTGTTATTATGACACATTTCTTAAATGTTAATATGCTGCAACATTTCTGCTTTTAACTACATTATAATGTGCTACAAACATATTGTTAATTAACTGCTTATAGATGATAAATAGGGAGGGTTGTTGTTTTTCATTTGTCACATTATTAAATTAATAAGTATTTGGTCACTTACAACCTGATAATTAAGGCAGATAAAGTAAATAAAAGTACAAATAAAGTAATATAAATGTCTCGGAGTCATCACTGAAGCCTTTATTAGACAACATGAGCTTGCAATTTGAGTATGTTTATGAGCTTATCCACATGTGACACAGTTAAGATGTACAATAATGTTGAATTTCTTTTGGTCTGAGATAGAGTGGATGGCCCAGCAGCCTGCGTTAGCAGTCTACCCTTTCAGCGGTGGTGAAAGGAAACCTGCTTTTAGTCGTCTGTGTGTTTACCAGTGAAGCAGCGGCCGCCTGTGGCTCCGACGCCCCATATGACATTTTAGTCTGCTTGAGTGAAAAGAAAGGTTACAGGTCGAAGAGAATGAAAAAAAAAAAAAAAACAAGCTTCCAAAGCTCTTCATCATAATTGTGCTCCGGATTTATTCATTGACAATAGACCGTGTCTCCAAATGTCTGCCCTTGGGTCGCTTTCCGGGTTTTTTCATTTTATTATTCTCTTTATTTATAGAGTTCTCCCCCCCTTATAGGAGGAAACTACACTGAATAACAGACATGGTTTATTTCTTCTCAGCCAATCAAGAAGTCTATTTAATAGATAAATCTACTAAATTAACTCTCCCACATTTCTCCTACTACACTAATTAAAGATAGAGACATTGTCGCGGAGAATAATGTGCTCATAAGCTTTCAGGGAATAAATTATTACGTAAGAAATGTAAAATAGAAAAGAAAACCGCTGACTGACTTGAAAAGTGTAAAAGTAAGCTGACTGACACGACAAACCTTCCAGAGCAGTAACCTGTTATTTACAGTTTGATAAGATCAGATACATGTCTTTCTCCCATGCAGGGAAATTAAATGCTGTTACATCAGCAGAGAAGTACAAACAGTGTCTGATTAGCATGGTTTATAGAAAACATACTATAAGGATAGATGGATAGATGATATGTATACACTGCAAACATTGCTTTATACAAAAAAAGAATAACTGTAGTTCAAGTGGAAATACAATTTATAAAGATAAAGATCAGCGCCCTGATCAGCATACAGCCAAACACTATGAACAGGATAAAACTTAATCAAAGGCTTAGGGGCAACGTTTTCAGCCATCTTTTAAAAGAGGTCAGCCTTCTGGCAGGTGATTGCAACAACTCTGAAGGTAAAATCAGCTTCAGCAGCTTTCAATTTAATCCTTGAAAAAGACTTTTCGAAGGATCTGACAGGCTTCTAATAACCAGGCCATTTATAGCTTTGCAGACAAGCAGCAGGAAAGTTCACTGCAAAGATCACCAGATCCCCTGTATAGCTGTTTAATTTACTTCTCAGTTCATGTCCAAAAGTAATAAAACAGAAATATTGCTAACTACCCTGACAGATGATCTCTCTCTGTATGCTGGGGAAATTATCAGACAGAAATCCAGATTCTCAAGAAGATAACTACACCTTTAAGACGGATCAACCTGATTCTGAAGCCTTCATTTTTCTGTAGACATCGCTGTTGTTACTTCTGTTTGTTCCCTTGTTCACATTTACGTCTATATTTTTAATGTTAGGGTTAATATCCAGTTTTTATTACAAAAGCAAGAATTTGCTCTGCAGAGGGAAGTCATAACTAAACTAAGTAAATTTAAAAAAAAAAAAGTGTGGAAAAGAAGCTCACATGAAGGTTTGCAATACAGTCAGCATTGTGCATTGTACGTGCAGTGGAGTGTATGTACAAGGGCCCCGAGTGGACCCTGAATGTTCATGTAGGTGTACAGCACGGCCATTTTAACATGGCACTTAACACTGCTACCCTGCTGATACACTCATCCCTCCACCACCCTATATCCTCCTCCTTATGTGCTAGATTTTTGGTATTGTTGATTTGATTAGGATTTAACGTCTATGCATCTTTATTTTTTTGTCATTCACATTTTTATTTATTTTTTTAAGATATTTTTTGGGGCATTTTAGGCCCAAAAAAGAGAAAAGAACAACTGAGCAGAAGAAATGGAAAAAGAAGAACAAAAAAAATAGAACAGACAAATAGAAATATATACACAAGGTAAGCATTGGTCTAACTCATTACCATACTACCTTTCGTGTATCATCACATGATAAGTATACTGTTATTATCGTGCTGATTGTAAAGATGTGGGTAAGTCTTGATGAGCTCCTGACTGCTATTCACATATGCAATATGCAGTCATCACATCACTTTGTTGTAATAATGGCACCTACAGTATATGCGTAAACAACATCGTCCTTGCATCTTTCTTAAAGGGAATTAGTTCAACAGCACAATTATGTGCCAGTGACATAATCGGCCAATTCCTTGATGAAAGTGCTTTTGACTGAAATATTTGCCTTTACTTTTCTCCACTTCTGTTTGTGTACTGCTGCTGTTGTTGGTTTGAAACCCCTATAGAGTTCCAACCTTTAACCTTTTATTGTGTTAGTGCATGTGTGAGCTATCCGGGACCCAGCTCAAATGCACTTAACAGCAGAGAATCAGGGACCAGGTTGATACACTTTCTCATAACCCAGAGCGATCTGAAACAAGTCTCCCTGCGGAGTCCTCATCCATGTCACTGAAAGATACAGCTTTCCTCACCAAACATCCCCCACTATCACATAAAGGAGACTGTTCTCAGAGATACATTAAGTGGTAACATCACAGTGTCTAAGAAGCAATAATCAAGCCTGTTATGTAATGGTGTGTATGCAGCCACAATGCTTGGTTCACTAGGCTATTTAAACATGATGCTGGCATCAAAGCAATCAAACTGCCTTTGGGGGATAAAGTCAATAAGGTCCCATTAATACTCTATATGTAAGCTTTAAAGAGGAGGAGGAAGAGCTTCTTTTAGTGTGCGCGCATAAATATATCCATGAAAGCTGTCTCATTCATCATTTATACAGGCCAGCGAGCTTCTTCATACAGTATGCTAAGGTTGGCAGTTTCTGCTGAAAACTGAACTGATGATCTTTAACCGAGATTGGAACTCGCGCAAAATGAAAAAGCAGTCGGTTTTATTTTGACATTAGCAGACGGGAAAGAATCAGGGTGTGAGTTGATCACACTGTGAGAAATCATGTTTTGATCCCACAAGCTCAGGTTTGTGTTAATGTACAGTACATATACGCTGGGTTGTATAAGAGCTAAAAAAGAAATGTTTCTCACCCTCACCGACCTGCAGGGGTGGAATGGGACTATGCTTACTCGAGTACTCTGTACTAAAGTCCAGTTTTGAGGTACTTATACTTCACTTGAATATTTTCTTTTCATGCCACTTTTTACTTCTACTCCACTACTTCTCAGAGGCAAATGCTTCTTACTTTTAGTTACTTTACAAATGAAGACATATGCAAAATATGAGTTTATAAAATGTGATGTTTTGTTATACCAACCGTGGATGTAAGTACAACTGAAGCGATTAAGCGATTGACACATAATTAATTGCCAACTATTTCGATAATTGTTATTAATATTTCATGTTTACAGCTTCTCAAATGGGAAGATTGGCGGCTTTTCCTTTTATTTTATTTTTTTTATACTGTTGGTTGGACCAAACAAACATTGTGAAGGTGTCCCTCTGGGCTCTGGTAAGTTGTTACAGCATTTCTCACTATTTTATGATTTTTTACAAACCAAACAATCATTCGACTAATGGAGAAAATAATCAGCAGATTAAGCCACAATAAAAATAGTCATCAGTTAAAGTTCAAAATAAGCTCCACCTCGCCTACAACAGTAAAATCCTGCTTTTACATTAATGCATGAGTAATAATAATCTAACGCTATAATATACAATATAATAATCTAACAGTCACAGGGGACATTTTTCTGCATTGAGTACTTTTACTTAAATTACTTTAATGAATCACCTCTAAAGCTTGAGTTGAACTATCTGTGCCGAGGTACATTAGAATCTAGCATGTCACTTTTTCTTACCAGTGTGCTGTAGTTTTAAAGCTAAAGGCCTCTGAAAAGAGTAAACTCCTGCTCTTTTATGGAGATGTACATGGTATTTTTTTCTCCCCGCTCAACCGTGAAGGATTGTTGAAACTGCCTCAGGCTCTCGCTGTGGCTTTAGTTGTATCCTTCGTCTTGCAAAGGAAGGATTGCCCTCCAAGATATGAAAGGTTTGAAGCAGACTTGAGTCAAAATAGGACTTACTAATAGTTTAAGCATTTGTTCAGAGCTGCATGGAGAGTTACAGGGAAGAGATTTCACCATATGAAGATGGTTTAGTGTTGTTTAATGTCAGGTTTGTTCTAAACTGACTTTCATATTCTCTAATATTTTTCTGCTCACTATGTTGCTGCATGTATTAAACCCATTTAATCATTTGCATTTAAGTCATTAAAAGCTGATTCAGCTACACTTCATGTTTGTACATTCAGTGACAGACACAAAAAAGAACTACTATAACCCTGATAAGTAACTGTCCACTCTGATGTCTAGCCTGCAGGTCAAATGTGAACAGTGCTGTGGCTGGGTTGGCTCAGTGGGTAGAGCAGGTGCACGTATACTTCGAGGCTTATGCTTGACGCAGAGGTCCAGGGTTTGAGTCCAACCTGTGACAATTTCCTGCATGTCTTCCCCCTCTTTCTCACCTAGCTGTCCTATCCATTAAAGGTGGAAAAGTCCCAAAAAATAATCTTTAAAAAAAATGTGAGCAGTGCCTTCATAGAATATCTTAAACGCAGTAATTGTCATGATAACAACCACATTTTCATGCAAACACATTGGTAGTTTCCTACTTATATAGGGATGCAACCTGTGTCTAGTTGACATTTGCTTTTCTAACCACCCACTGTCTCTTCTGACACTCTTCTGAAAAATTCATCTGCCAGTGACATGCTTTATATGTATAGTTCAGTTCAAAAATAAACACAAGAAGTTGAACAGTAATGTAGAAAAATGATAAAGAAAAGAGCACCAGAGAGAGCAAGACCTCTCACGCAGGACCCAAACTGTTTGAACGTCCCCCTCACTTTCTGGCATGAAGCTGAGATCCATCACAACCAAAACCTCATGCCATAACAACAGCTTCTTTCTGACAGCAGCTGGCTTTATCAACATGGCCCAGTGACCCCCACTGACATGGACTCTTATGTACACGGGGGTGCGAAGGAGATCTGTCATGCGTTAAATGAACGCACCTCTGGGACTATTCTCCCTGTAGGCCTACATTGCACAAATTCTCTACACTGTGAGGTTTGGCATATAAATCATGGACAAAACTGTACAGCTTTCTAACTCTCAAACTGTTCTATTTTTACATATTAGGTAATAGTATTGTTATGGTATTTTAATAGTAGGCCTACCTTTTTCATATTTTTATTGTCATTTTCTATTCTATTATGTTCTTGACTGTTGCAGTACTTTGCTTTTATTTTTCACTGCCTCTTACGTGTTTGTTGTACCCACCAAACACCAAGGCACCTTCCTTGTATGTATAAACCTACTTGGTAATGAATCTGGCTCTGATTCTGACAAAAAGAAATGATGGAAGAGGATGTCAGACTAGAACCACCCACATGGTTTGATTGACAGGTGCAGTGCAACCACAGTAGTCCAGTTTGTAAGGCTATTTGTGATGTCCTAAGGCACTTTGGGAGATGTAGTTTTACTTTAGGGAATGCATTTACAGTAACATGAATAAATGCAATCAAATGTAAAAGACACAATTGCAGGATAAAGAGCATTTAAGCATAAAAAAAACCTTTCTATTTAAGCAGTGCACGTTCAAGCCCTGTTTAACAGACCTGCGGTATAATGAACTAACATCCTGCCTGATGTCATTATCCTTCCCATAATCATCCAGTAATTCAGATCACTGGATCCTGTTCATGTTGTTGACCTACCTTCTGCACTAAATAAGATTATTGTCACGCCAAAGACGGATCTCCTGTTAAGATCCTTGGAGGCATGTTCATTTCACTCAGGAGGATTTTTTGTGTGAATGCATAGCCTACTGTGTATAACTGCACAAAGGTCACTGCAACTGACTCAGTGAGTGAGTGGCGCCACCTTCTGTTATGATATGAGCATACCATAAGCAATGATTTCACTTGACTCAGTCATATTCCTGCTCTGGTGTTATAAACTTGTGTTTAAAGTCATGTCACTTTTTTGTTTATAAAGCAGATCACGGGGGGAAATACAGACTATAGCAGGTCTGTTTGTTGCCTTACTTATTGTTTTGTCCCTTTACAGACTTTATTTTACACACTTAATTACACACTTTTCCCTGCATGGGATCAATACATTTAATCTTATATTGTTTTTAGGGAGGTCTGCGGGGGTGCGCTACCTCAGAACCATAGACTGCTCATTTTACAGTCAATGCTCAGAACAAGAAGGTTAGGAACAAGTTACGACCCAAATTCTCAATCCTATTGGTCCACTCTTTGATTGACGGTGGTTTCGTCCAATAGGGATAGAGAACAGGGAGGTCAGCTCAAAACCACTGCGCAGATGTGTGCGCAGGTTTTTAGTAAGATAGCTAGATATTACTTTTGAGACGGAGACGCGAACGGCTTCGGCACCAAAACACGAAAGGTGAGCGCTATATTATGTAACATTACGATAATTGAACCTTAATTCATTGTGTTATTAAATATAATTTGTGTTTCATTTAATGTTTTTGTCAATAATAGAGTGCCAACACAGGAAACATGGGCTAAGTTAGCTAACGTTAGGTTGTGCCGTAAAAATCGATTTAAGCTAATTTTTAATGCTAATTATTGTTCTTATTTTCACGATATATTTCAATTATTTACAGGCATGCATCAGTCTTTATAGTCCTTTTTATTAGTGTGCAGCCTTTTGGAAGCCTTGTTTTAACGTTACTCCAAAACTTCCTTAATGAGTTACTTCCTTATGCCTTGTCAACTCTCGCAAGCGTGTCCTTCCTTGCAAGCTTGCTGAGACTAAAAGACTTCAAGAAGTAGTTGTGAGATTTTTTATGAAATGTTCTGCGTGAAATTTCCCCCAGAGTCTAGGAAAGTCAGGGAAACTGGCAGAAAGAAATAAAAGAAAATATTTATATTTGATCCTGAAAAGCCATACTAATGTAACCGTGTGTGTGTTCGATTTGGAGTGAGGCGTTTGAGACGTTCATGCTGCTGCACATTTGAAGTTCAGATATTAAACTGGAGTCTGGAGGGGATTAATCAGTGACTAGTCAGGTCCCGGTTCACCTTCTTCGTACTCCAGACAGCTGCAACCTTGAAATGTAAGTGTTGGCCTCCCCTTGAAAAAGAAACAAAAGGGTTTCCAGCTGTGCAGAGAGTCACATCCCTTTAAAAAAAAAAAAAAGAAGATATGAAACGGAAACTGAAAGGGACATTTTTAACAATTTCCTTTTCCCCCGAAAGTTGCCGGACGGCTGATCTTCACTTTCACTTTCAAAGAGAAAAAAGCTCCCAAGTGTGTCTGTGATCATTGCAGACAACAAAGAATAGCTTTCCTTAATGTGTTTTTCTTTTTTGGGTACTTCAACACCTCACATGTAGTAAAAGTACTACAGTAAAAATTCCACTGTACAAACCTGGCGTGAATATCCGGAGTGGAAATATTAAAAAGAATGCTTTCTCATTTCACAGATGCCATTTGCCAGTGACAAGCTATACGATGGATACTTGCGGCGGAATATGGCGGACATTGTGTATAATGTGGAACCGACACAAATAATGATCCGTCTGCCTTGCTTGACTTCTCATGACAGGGTAAGTTTCATTAGGGACAAGCCATCTCTATAGTAGGGGTGTGAATCCTTACTGTTCCCACGATTCAATTCAGATTATTCTGTCAATTTGATTCAATATCATCATGCATCACCTCCTCAATATTATTATATATTACTACACATGGTTTTCATCAACAAATTCAAGCAGTCAGATATATCTGAACTCCCCTTTTTATTGAATCTGCTCTTAAAAAAGACACTTCCTGAATGTAGCGGAGTCTGAACACCGCAGACAAAAGACAAAAGGCAGAAACAAAAAAAGCGGTGACCGGAAAATAAACAAGTAACATCATTAGGCAATAATCGATTATGGTCTGTCACTGCATCGATGCATCCAGGTCCGCAATCGCAATGCATTGATGCTGTGGGTACGCGATCCGTGCTGCCCGCACGATCCGACATGCGCAAGATGTTCGCGCATGCGCAGATGATAATCCTGTTTGACGACAATTTACGACACTGCACGATCTGTTCCACGCTTGTGCACCTTTGCGCCGCGAGAATTTCATTCATTTCACAGTGCTCTGGTGTTCGTTTCGAAGTTAAGTAGGCCTAATACCATATAGCAATGAATCGTAAAGGGGAGTGTGGAGGACACTGAAGGTTTGCAGTGACAGAAAGACTCAGACTTCATTCCACATGTAACAACTCCTTTATTATTTTGGATTGGCAACTACGTAAACCCCTCGTAATGCATAGCATAAGCTACATTTCAAAACATCACAACATCCCCACGCTACATGTCACAGAAATAACACTGTCAGCACGGTGGCTCAGTGGTTAGCACTTCTGCCTCACAGCAAGAAGGTTCTGGGTTCGAATTCAGGTCGTCCCGGGCCTTTCTGTGTGGAGTTTGCATGTTCTCCCCGTGTTTGCGTGGGTTTCCTCCGGGTGCTCCGATTTCTTCCCACCATAAAGACATACAGTTGAAAATTTGCCAACTGGCCAACACTGGCGCATTTATAGAAATGTCACAGAAATGTTGATTAATGCATTGTCCTAATCAAATAAAACTTACAACTTACGACTGTCGTCAAGGTGTTGTACACGGACGTCGATATGCATAATGAATAACATAAAATGTAGCCTATATGCCGCCAGTTGTGCCGCCTGGCCGTCAAGTCTTTCAACGCATATGTAATACAAATCGTGTAGGGAAACCGTCACTTTTTCTACTACGTATTTATGTGCATGCGCATATTGGATTGTGCAGGCAGCGCAGATGGTGTACCGACAGATGCAATGATTCATTTCAACACCCCTACTCTATAGTCTAGGTTACGCTGCCACCTTGTGGAGATCCCAATAAACTACAAAGCAGTCAACCTGACCTACTGTATGAAGAAATGCTTTATATCTGCCAAAATTCATTTTTGACATGACATCACATCCCCTAATAAACATTTTTGACAAGGACGCTCAAATTTGGTTATTGTTAAGTGAATATTGACAAGTAAATAGTAATAATAATAAACTTTTATTTCTGTAGCTCTTTTCTAAACAAGGTTACAAAGTGCTTTCCAAAAGAAACAGCAGATAAAAACCAACAACAATGAAATAAAGTACAAAAAGAAACAGAGGTATCAAACTATCAGACTATGAAAAATATATGTAATGCATACATCAAATATATATTTATACATACTGTACATATCCACACACCTACACACATTCATGTACATGTGCACAAACAGATATACATTAAATGGGCAAGGCAGGGTGGGATGGTAAAACCCAACAACATATTAAATGTTCATAAACTCTTTCCTATAAAGAAAATTTTGAACCATAACTTTATTATCACTACAATACAAAAAGCCATTAACTCACTGAAAGTCATCAGTAACTAACAAACAACAAACCAATAACAACTCTGATCAATCGATTCCCTCTGCTTCTTTTATGGAATCTAATTTTAGGAAACCATTCAGGCAAAAAGAGATATTCGTGGGGACATTGAAAGCATGGAGTTACTTCTGAAATGTCTGAAGAGAAGAGAAAACTGGCCAGAGCAGTTCATCGCAGCACTTGAAGCGTGTGAGCATTCAACTTTAGCAGCTGAGATTAGAGCAGAATACAATGCTCTGAGAGTCATCCACAGTAAGTCATTTAGTCAAGTACCTAGTACTGTGAATTATTGTGTAGAATTGAATGTCTTGTTCTGTTATATATTAAATATAAATATTTATCACCACCTCAAACTAGTTGTATCAAAATCTTTTTCAGGTTCTCTATGATGAAGTAGTATGTAATATATTGAAGGAATAAACTACATATAATGAAATCCTTATGTACGTTGATACTGAAGTTTATTGGATCACCACACAGTGCAACCACAATTTCATTTTAGCCTTGTGTTGAACAGGACCACGTTGTTAGCCACAAAAAAATGACCATTACATTTTCAGAACAGCTTGTTCAGAATACTCTTAAGTGTTTGAGGCTAAACATTTGTACTGTGGTTCCCAAGGTCCAATATTTTCATCATCATCTAAGTGATACTGTACTTTCTGGTTGAGTGTGTGTACATTGTACACAGTATATTGGACTCATACAATACAGTACATTGAAGTAATGTATATAATTTTCCCCTTATTCTGGAAAGGACCAAATTTGGAAAAGCTGTTTCCATGGCTAATGAAAGTGAATATTTCACTTATATTCCTGTTTACATGCAGTTGTGCAAAATAGGATATTGACCGTGCAAACACTGCTTTCCTCTTTCGTTCCTTTAACCACCTTCTTGAAAACTATAATTATTACTGAAGGATTTCACACACATAAGATAGGTTTTTTTAGTGAGCTTGGAACTTTATTGTCCACATTGTGGAAACTTGTCTTCCGCTTCACCACACAGCATTAAAAGCAATAGAAAAAAATATGACAATATTAGAGGACTGGTGTTGACAAACCGCAGGGACACAGTATCAACACAATATGATTTAAACACATTTTTGATGGCTCTTATTTTAAAAACATCTCCCTGAGGTAGGGGATTAGTTAGATACTAGATAGTTATTAGATAGTTAGCTGCATCTTGGGCTACGCTTGACTAGCTATACTTTCTATTCTCTGAAATTTGTAACATACCCCTAACAAACCTTTTATATTCACGTGTAACATTAGTATGATTTAAAAGTTCAAAATCATATTATACTTAACTTAACTTCAGTGCACTTTTGTGTGACATTAGAGACTTCAGTAAATGTGTAAATACTGTATAGTTACAGTGTCAGCTAGTCCCTCAGGAGCTTTAGTCATTTGCACCAAAAACAGATTTAATGACAACATTGTTTGCTCTGCCCTAGATTCCAACCCCAGCTCCCCTCCAACGACTGTCAACAGGGCACACGTCCACCCTGCACCCTCTGCCAGTCATATGTCCCTCCCAGAGGGTGGTGCAAACAGTCAGGCTATTGTTGATCCACCAGCTGAAGCATCAGCTCCTCCACAGCCAGCTGCCCAGGCCTCCCCCCCTCTGGAAACCCCTGTGCAGCAACAAGTCCCCCAGAGCTCAGCAGCCAACGTTCCTGAGGCAGTTTCCCCATCTGAGCCTGTCTCTGAGCCTCCACAGTCAACTCAGAATGAAGTGATACCCCGTCCAACACCTCCTCCTTCCCCTGTTACCCCACATAATCAGGCCACTAGAACCCCACCGCCTCAGAGGGAGATTAGATCTCACCAGGAGCCGGTGGAAAACTCAGAATCAGACATCCAGGATATCTCTGGTGGTATTGCTGTGATCCCTGATCAGCTGATTGCAGGGAACAGTGAGGTATCGATCAACTCTGTGGCTGCTCTTCAACCATCCCGTCCTGTTGAGCAGTCTGAAACAGACTCTCCGTCCCACCCAGATCCGGTCCAAACAACAACAACCGCCACAGAGGTCAGTCCACCACAGAGTCCCTCTCCAACTCAGATAAACTCAGATGGGACCGATGGATCCTCTTTCCCCATGATGACCCCAGAGAGGCCTCCAGTCCAGGACACCACCCCTCCTGTTGACCTAAAACCTGCTGCTGTCCTGCAGCCTGAACAGCTATCAGGACCTCCTGCTACACAGGTAAGTACCAAATTATACTGAGAGATGCTGATGTGATATGATGTGTAACATTTTTTGAGGAATCTAATACAACTTTTGGGCAATAAATTCTGCCTCTGTGAAGTTTATAATGTTCAGTTCTTAACAGTTTATCAGAGGGTCCATTAGACTAAACTTTGAGGCAATAGTCCACACCAGCTTCCTTTTTTAAAAATAAATAAATAAAACAATTTGTTGGAGAGCTGCTGTCCAAAGACAATAAAACATATTCTATTATATTCTATTGTATTCAATGTGAGATTAATTTCCCCTGCAGGTCGTTGAAAGCAGCCCACAGACAGAAACTGCAGCTACAACCCCCCCCCTGCCTGTTGCTGCTGGGATGGACGCCTCTCTCTGTGATGACAACACGGTGTGTCTGAGCAAGCCTGGCCAACTCATCAGCATCCCCCCACAAAATCATGAGCGCCCTACTATCCCTGCGCCCAGCTCACCGGTGCAGCCCTACTCAGGGAATAGTGAGCGTCTGGAAATGAGCAATGCTGCAGGTGACACTGTGACCTCTGCCTGCCTTTCTGCATGCTCTGCTGTCAGCTCCACCACCGAGAGCACAGTGTCTGCACTGCCATGCCAGGAGAACGGCATTGCTCTTAACCATAACGAACCGGAGGAAAACCAGTATGACTCTCCTTCTCAGAGTTTGGGAACACAGGAGGTGCTGGAGAACGTGGTGCATGTATCCGAGGAGGCGTCTATCCTTAACCTAGACGGCCAAAGCCCACCACCACAAGCTCAAATCGTCAATGATGAAGCAGCCAAGGAGATCACGCCTGTACCACCACCATTCACCAACACTGTTGATACTGTATCGAGTGTAAACACCCCCTCCAGTGAGAACTACCACCCCTCTGAGCCTGCACCTGCTGATATTTCACCACAGCCGAAGACACTGCAGGATTTAGAGAAGAAGGTGGCCTCTGGCACCCTGACAACTAATACAAAGTACATTCTGACCGCTGCAGGAGTGGGCGCCTGTGTACTGCTGATGGCGTGGAGGTTTAAGAGATAAGGGGATTTAATACTATAGTTCGTCGTTTCTGTCTCCCCCATGAAGAATTCTAAATAATGACAACACTGTCGGTGCATCCACATGACGCAATCCTTCGGTGAACATGCACCACCCCCACCCCTGCTCCACGCGGTTGCTAGTAGCGTTTCTCCCATCAAATTAAGAAGGACACGGAGGACAAAAAAAAACCATTATGGACTCTTCAGAAGAGGTAATTATATTGTAATTTTTATGCAACAGAAATGATGGTGATGGCTTTTGACGTTCATTAATGTAAAATAGTCACGCACTATAGCTTTAAAGACCCCCTATTATGCTTTTTTGGATTTTTCCCATCTTTTAATGCTATATAGTTTTTTGTGTATGAAATAGATTGCTTTTGAGAAGTACAAAACACATGTCACTGCAAAAGGACCTATATTTCCCACAGAAAGCACTTTTTCTCAGCTGCCTAAAAACGCCTCGCCCACATTCCTGTTTGAAATTCCTCAACTAGTGATACCACTGATTGAGAATGCCAGCCCAGTTTTTGCATATGTGCTGCTCATTAGTGCTGCCTTAAGGCCGTTTATGCTTCTGCGTCGAATCGACGGCGTACCCCCGCAGACCCCTCTGCGTCTACACCGGACCCTACGCTGTAGCCTGACGTGAACCTCTCGAAAAATGTAACTACACGCCGCAGCGACGCTCAGCCGTGGCTTGGTAGCGTTGCATTTCCGCTGACTCATTTCCTGGTTCTCCTTCTCCATAAACAACATGAAATCAAGGAGAGGGTTAACTTCTCCTGCTCCAGATTTCCCACCTTGGTCAGAAAACACAGGGGAGACACTTTGTTTCTCTTGCTATGACTATAGACTCGCTACTCGCTCACACACTGTTATGGTTATGGCGCCTTATTGTAGTCACTGGACTGGGATGACGTGAGGCATCTGTTTAATAATTACCTTTAGTACCGATAGCTGACTTGCCAGGCCGTTGATTATGTGTATGTTGTTACGTTGGACTATGTTTTATCATTTTACTGTTGAATGAAGTTGACCCTAAAAACCAAAACTACACTTCTTATCCTAGTTTGGAAACGTAATGGATCTGGGTTGAGATCTCAGGTTTTTTATGGACTTGCTGCAAATAAGTGGTTTGTAAAGATACACTGATGCTGTCTTTTATTGATAGAAATGTTTGTATGTTCACTTGTCTGAAAAGCACTTTCAAGATAAGACTGCTGGCTGTCATTCAGTGAGGGTTATTCTACCAAGTACCAGTTTTACTGGATGTGAACTGCGGAAGAAAGAGTACCAGCATCCCACTCTGTAAATGATGGCTAGTGCACTGTCTGTATTTATTTGTACATACAGTGTATGTATAGATACATACAGCATATATACATACAGTGTATATAAAATTCCCCACTACCCCTATCCTGGGTCCTAAGGGTTCTGGGCAGTATCTTAGCTGTTCCTTGGACTGCACTCTTCTGGACCGATACCTCAGATGTTGTTCCTGGAATTTGCTGGAGCCGCTGTCTCAGTTTTGGGGGTTACAGCCCCAAGTGCTACCATTACCACTGGAACCACTGTTGCCTTTGCTTTCCACATCTTCTCCAGCTCTTCTCTAAGCCCTTGGTATTTTTCAAGCTTCTCGTGTTCCTTCTTATGATGTTGCTGTCGCATGGGATGGGTACATCTATCACAACTGCCTTCTTCTGCTGAACCCAGTTTGGTTAGCCATCACCATTATATCAGTCTGGATCTGAAGTTCCACAGAAGCTTAGCTTGATCATTCTCAGCCACCTAAACACACACACACACACACACACACACACACATATATATATCTGAGGATATGATAAAACATATTTATTTGCCATGGCTGTCTTCTTCTTTGTATTATATGTGTAATTGGTGTCTAACTCTGTGTATTTTTCTCGTTTTTGTTTTTTTCTTGAGCGGAGCTGCTCGGAATACAAAATGAATTTCAGTGTAACCTGACAAGTTGTATCGTATGGTGCATATACTATATACAGCTGATATATGTATTTAAAAAAAGAATCTCAAAGAATTCTCAAAGAGTCACTTCATAATAAAATTACATACTTTGCAAATGTATTTGTAAATCCAGACCAGTTGCTCCCACACTTTTTAAAACCATGGTATGTCCTGTGTGTTAACCGTGAGCTCTCATGTCATTAGTAGCATATTTAACTGGTAATGTAAATTGCTTCGTTTTTTTCCGTTTTAATGTTTGAAAACCTCAAAAGAATAAAAATGTAGTTGGTGTAAGCGTCGCCTAGTTTTTTTATTTTATTTTTTTTAGAAAATCTTTTGGGTATTTTTAGGCCTTTTATTGACAGGACAGCTGAAGAAATGAAAGAGGAGAGAGAGAGAGTGGGGAGCAACATCCAGCGAAGGGCTGCAGGTCTGAGTCGAACCCGGGCCCGCTGCGTCGAGGAGTAAACCTCTATATATGGGTGCCCGCTCTACCAACTGAGCTGTCCTGGCGCCCCATCACCTGTTTTTTTTTTTTATGCAGGCAGGAAAGCATTGAGCATGAGAAAACTGAGACGTGCTGCTGTCGCTACACCTGCAGGACCACGTCAACTTGTAGCCAAGTAAAAAGATGATGATGCAAGGCCTTGTATTTATAATAGATATATCATTTCTGAATTCTGCGCCTCCAGACCCACAGTAGTTTGTCTCGTTCACATCTACTGCTCCGTCGCCGGTCCCTGCAGAGAGAGAACGCTCATATACATATTTATAGTACGCACCGACACCAAGGCAAATGCTCATATGTGAAAACTCCCTTGGTAATGAATCTGGCTCTGATTCTGACAAAAAGAAATGATGGAAGAGGATGTCATACTAGAACCACCCAAAAGGTTTGATTGACAGGTGCATTGCAACCACAGTAATACAATTAAGGCAATTTGCAATGTCCCAAGGCACTTTGGGAGATATGGTTTAAAGTAAGGCAATGCGTTTAACATGAGTAATGCAATCGAATATGAAAGACAAGTTTGCAGGATAAAGGGCATCCAATCATAAAAATACTTTCTATTAAGCAGTGCACTCAAACATATTCAATCCCTGTTTAACAGACCTGTGGTATAATGAACTAACATCCTGCCTGATGTCATTATCCTTCCCATAATCCTCCAGTAATTCAGATCACTGGATCCTGTTCATGTTGTTGACTTACTTTGTGCACTAAATAAGATTATTGTCACGCCAAAAACGGATCTCCTGTTAAGACAGATCCTTAGAGGCATGTTCATTTCACTCAGGAGGGTAATAGGGAATGTTTTTGTAAATGCATACTGTGTGTTACTGTGCAAAGTACACTGCTACTGATTCAGTGAGTGAGTGGCGCCACCCTCTGTTTAGAAATCAGCATAGGCGGAGGGCTCCCAAAGACCTCAGTTTCATTGTTTTTTTTAATCGGACTAACTGCACATTTGTTTAGTAATATGCACCAATACATGAGAATATACACTGAAATCATAGGGAGCTTTAATCATTTGAGCTGAGTTTGGTGGCCCTGTCTTCTAAAAAAGGATACACAGAGGGAAGTATGGATTAATGATGAGGGTAAGTACCAAAAAAAAACAATATACAAATGTTGCCACTGCAGTCGCTGCTAGTTGTCTAACACAGATTAGTCATGACTAAATGTGGATAAGTATATTTGAAATATATGCTGCATACTAAAATACATATCTGTATAAAATAATAGCATAAAGTGTAAAAAAAAAAATAGCAGTGGTGGAATATAACTAGATACATTTACATAAGTACTGTACTAAAGTACAAATTTAAGGTACTTTACTTGAGTATTTCAATTTCATGCTACTTATTACTTCTCCACTACCTTTATGTCGTTAATTTGCAGATAATTTTACTTAAAAACCTATGATCAGTTTATAACCATGTGAGTGTTATTTGTAAATATAACATTAGATTATTATTATTATTATTATTATTATTATTATTATTATTGTGTGTAAGAAGCATTTGCTGCTGTATTAGGGTTAGGGTTACTCTACAAACTGTTGTCAAATAAATACAGTAGAAAGTACAATATGTCTCATTGAAGTGGAGTATATAAAGTACTCAAATGTGTACTTAAGTAAGCTACTTACATGCTACTACTGTCTGTTTCAATGCTCCTGGATTATCTGTTGTTAAATATCATCTTCATTTTCATTAAGAAAAACAATTGTAATGGTCATATTGGTTTCATATGTTCTATTCCATGATGCATAAATAACACGGTTTGTCCACTGCCCGCTCTGTGTGTGTCCATGCGAACGGATTAGGATCAGGGATTAGAGGCAGATGTAAACCAGAAATCTAGATCCTATCTAATTCTGCTGCCATCCCATCATAGCACAGCAAAAGTCACGGTTAGGGTCAAGATTAAGCACGACCACCTTATTTACTGCCTTACTTAAATCCTATTGGCCTACTCTTTGATTGACGGCGCTGTCGTTCAATAGGGATAGAGAACGGGATCTCCGGGGGAACCGCTGAGCAGATGTGTGTGAAGAATACAGCGCAGGTTTTAGTGAGAGCAGGAATAGATTTTGAGAGGGAGTCACGAACTGCTGAGGCACCAAAACACGAAAGGTGAGCATTATAATATGCGACATTACGATAAATTAAATTTAGCTAAATAATTATGTAATTAAATATAATTAGTGTTTTCATTGAGTGTTTTTGTCAGTAATAGAGTGCCAACTCAGGAAACAGCAAGGACATTAGCCAGGTTGTGTCGTATTTATCAATTTAAGCTAACTTTTAAATGCTAATACTTGTTCGCTATCTTATTTTCACAACATATTTCAATAATTTACAGACAGGTATCACTCTCGGCCCTCCTTTTTGTTTGTATGCAGCCTTTTTGAAGTCTTCCCAATCTTCTTAGTCAGTTGTTTTACCAATAAATAGGCCTAAAAAGTATATTTCACGATGTATTTTAATAGTTTACAGGCAGGTATCACTCTCTATCGTCCTTGTTGTTTGTGTGCAGCCTTTTTTTTTTTTTTTATTCTGACCAAACTGCTTATTCACTTGTTTTACTCCAAAACTTGCTTAATGAATTATTACCTCATGCCACATACTGTCTCTGCTTTCCACTTCTGGTCAACTCTCTCCATCTTGTCCTAACCTTGCGAGCTTTCTGAGACTAAAATAAGACTTGAAGCCGTAGTTATGAGATTTAATGTGATGAAATTTGACCCAGACTCGTGGAAAGCCAAGGAGACTGGTAAGAAAAGGCCTGTCATGACCTGCCCGTGTAGAGGTCATTCATTTGGCTGAGCTCTGCATAATTCGTCCTCGTGTCAAGGTGCTTTTCCCCCTCTCACACCACCTTCCTTTTCTTGTTAATTTGCAATCTCTCATCACTTTACACTTACAGATGCATGCTTGAAAAGAATACAACACCGTTTATCTACCTATTAGGTCAGTGTGTGTGTGTGTGTGTGTGTGTGTGTGTGTGTGTGTGTGTGTGTGTGTGTGTGTGTCAGGTAAACCATGGCCTCTGAGGGCTAATGATACAGTGAGGAAGACTTTGGTCTTTGGTTTCTGCCTCTGACATTGATTCCAGACTGCTGCTGCCCCACGTACTGTATATACACTAAACTTGAACATACTGCTCCATTTGAAGTATCTTGTGATCTTGTGAAACAACGTTCCCGTTGACTGAACCTCACAGCAGATTACTTCACTTGACTGTTTAGGTTCAAACAAAGTGAAGGTTTTAAGGTGTATTCTATACAAAAAAAAAGTGTGCCCAAGCTTTATATTTGACCCTGAAAAGTAAAGTAAAAGTACGAATGTGTGGGTGTGTTTGAAGTGAGGCATTTGAGACGGTCATGCTGCACTTTTGAGTCTGGAGGGGATTAATCAGTGACTAGTCAGGGCCTGGTTCACCTTCTTCGTACTCCAGACAGCTGCAACCTTGAAATGTAAGTGTTGTCCTCCCCTTGAGAAAGTAGTAAAAGGGTTGCAGCTCTGCAAAGTCTCATCCTTTAAAAAAAAAAAAGATTTAAAAAAGTTTCTCGTAAACTGAAACGAAGGGGAAATGTTAACAATTTCCTTTTTTCTCCAAAACTGCAGAATGGCTGATCTTCACTTTCACTTTCTGTTTCATTGAGTAAAAATCCCCCAAGTGTGTCATAGATCATTGCAGACAACAAAGATCTGGTTTCCTTAATGTGTTTTTTTGGGGTACTTTAGCATCTCACATGTAGTAAAAGGGTAGAAATTTGGAATCTTGGCAAGGTGCCTTGCCAACTGAGGAAATCCCCTTTAACAAAATGACACTGTGTAAAGCTGTCGTGAGTATCAGGAGTGGAAATTATAAAAAGAAAACAAAAAGTTAAAGTCTTTACTTTCTCTGTGTTTTTGTCCACTTTCTCATAACACAGATGTCATTTGCCAGTGACAAGCTGTACAATGGATACTTGCGGCGGAATATGCCGACCATTGTGACTAGGGTGAAACCGACAGAAATAATGATCCATCTGCCTTGCTTGACTTCTCATGACAGGGTAAGTTTCATTAGGGACAAGGACCTAGGACTAGGGCTGGGGATTGTTTGAATAATATTGGATTAATATAATGTATTGGCTCTAGTATCCACATTTTTATATACTGTACTATTGCCAATACATCACCTGGGTTTCGGTACAGATATAAAAAAAATAATACTTGCAATAAATAAAATGTAAAAAAAAATACAATACAAATCTGACATTTGATACCATTTTTACGTACTTGACAGTTTTTAATACTCAATGCTAGCGACAAATTTCAGTCGGTACCAAAAAGTAGTTTTGATACCCAGCTATAATAAAAATAGTTATTTGGGTATTCATTGCACTGTTTACACCATAAGACATTTTTTAATGTGTTGTAGTGCTGTCCTTTACCTGCTTATAATAACAATAGTCTGGAAGTAATGCATTTTCACAACAGATGGTCTGGTTTTTCCACAATTGTTATCACTGATGCTATTATTTATCATGACTTTATAGGCAAATATGTCCCAAAAGGGCATTTTTTTAATTGCATGTATAAGAAGGCATAGCAGAGAGCTCTTTTAGCAGTAGAACCTGACCAATACTGGATTTTCTAGGCCAATATTTATATTAACAATTGAGAGTTACTAAAATAATAATATCTGCCAACATTTGTTTTTGGATATAACATCTCATCCCCTAATAAATCCCCGAAATTTTTGACAAGGAATCTCCAATTTGGTATTGTTAGGTGGGATATTGACAGTTGAACAATAAGTTGATTATCACTCATGACAGTAACAGTACATTTTGAAGATTAAACTCCACTAAAAATCATCAATAAGTAACTAACAAGAAACCGATTACAACTCTGATAAATTGATTCCCTATGCCTTTTTTATGGAATCTAATTTTAGGAAAACATTGAGGCAAAAAGAGAGACATATGGGAACTATGACAGCATGGTGGTTCTTCTGGACTGTCTGAAGAGAAGAGAAAACTGGCCAGAGCAGTTCATCGAAGCACTTGAGGCGTGTGAGCATTCAACTTTAGCAGCTGAGATTAGAGCAGAATACAACGCTTTGAGAGTCATCCACAGTAAGTCATTTAGTCAAGTACCTAGTACTGTGAAATATTGTGTAGAATTGAATGTTGCAATGTTGGTTTCCTTTTTGACTAGAAAATATTTAGCACCACCTCAAACTAATTGTACCAAATAATATTTTTCCGGTTCTCAATGATAAAGTAGTATGTGAGATATTAAATGAATCCTTATTTAAGTTGATACACCACTGAAGTTTGTTGGATCACCACACAGTGCAACTACAATTTCAGTTTAGCCTTGTGTTGAACAGGACCACCTTGTGAGCCACAAAAAAATGACCTTCTATTTTCTAAGCACCTTGTGCAGAAGTGTTTGAGACTATACATTTGTACTGTTGTTCTCAAGGTCCAATAGTTTCATTATTAAAGGGTAACTACCGTTTTCTTTCTTTCAACCTGGACCCCATTTCCCCATGCATTTGTGTCTAATAGATTGATGTGACCAAAAGTCTTTGAATGTGGTCCAGTATTGAGCGAAATTGCAGTAATGGGCAGGCACGAACAAAGCTACAATGTCTACAAAGCTACAAGGGTCAGATTGTTACTAAAAGTGTCTGACAACATTATCGAGCTCAGGACGTGACTTTTTGCGCTGTGGAAAGTGAAACGCGAGACGAGAAAAAGGCATTCAGGTAGTCTGTTGTTTCAGAGTAGGCTACAGAAATCATAGGCTCATGTTATCTAAAAGATTTTCAATGTAATGGCTGATGAGGTTGTTATAATTGGATGGCTGCCCGTATTCATTTGAGCCAGAGTAGGCTATAGGCTTTGGATGAAGGGTTAGGGGAGAGGGAGAGATGCTGCAGCTGCGCGCAGTGTTTCGTGCGGCAATATATATATATATATATATATATGGTTTTGTGTTATCTAAAAGATTTTCACTAAAAACAATAGTTTGTATTTGCTCATGTCTCACAGCCCTGTTGATTAGAGGAAGAAATCCTCTGACGTGGGAACACAGCATTGTGTCCTAGGTATATCACTGGACACATCCAGACCACAGATATCTGGCAGCAACTGGTCCCACTCATAACAACGTATTCTCTGGGCATATAGGGGTACAGCACCCACAGGAGCACTACCGTTATCAGTCTATTAGACACAAATGCATGGGGATATGGGGCCCAGGTTGAAAAAAACAGTAGTTACCCTTTAACTCCTACTGTAATTTCTGCTTGAGTCTGTGAGCAGAGTATATTGGACTCATACATATATTCATGTGGAAAGTAAATGTTTGCATAAATGTTAATATGTGAGTCTATCTTTGGCATCTGCGTGGAAAGTTTACAGGTGAGCAAGTGTACTGTGTCCTACAGAGCTTTGTAAGCTCATTCATACAGTTGAAGCAACACAGTGTCTCCTTGCTGTGTGAGCTTCAGAGGTGATCTTCTTGACCTGAGCATGAAGCTCCAAATTCCAAAATCCTAGATTTAAAAATTGTCAGGGTTAAATTTACTGTATGTGTTTTGGATCAGCAAATGATTATTTTACTGACGGAAGGATTTTACCCACATAATATAGGTTTTTTTAGTAAGTAATTAACCGCTCAGCGTTAAAAACAATAAAAGACAATTGACAGTATTGGACAACTGTTGTGGACAAACAGCAGGAACACAGTATTAAGGTTTTGGTCCTGATGGCCCGCAGCCTCCTTCCAGAGTTGAGGGGTTCAAACTGTCTGTGTCTGGGGTGAGCGGAATCGGCCACAATCGTTTTGTGTTACATTAGCATTATTATAAAAGATCGAAATCATATTATACCAAACATGAGGTTTTGTGTTATTTTTCCTCAAGATGCTTCAGGGAATAACTTCAATTTCAGAACCTGTGAACTTCAGTGCAGTTTTTTTGTATATATATATTTTTTTATTGTATTTTGGCCATTTTAGGCCTTTATTTGACACGACAGCTGAAGACAGGAAAGGGGAGAAGGAGGGGGATACAATGCAGCAAAGGGCTGCAGGTCAGACTCAAACCCGGACCGCTGAGGTAAGGGCTGAGCCTTAGTACATGGGGCGTGAGCTCAACTAGGTGAGCTACCAGGGCCCCAACTTCAGTGCACTTTTGTGTGACATTAGAGACTTCAGTAAATGTGTAAATACTGTATAGTTACAGTGTCAGCTAGTCCCTCAGGAGCTTTAGTCATTTGCACCAAAAACAGATTTAATGACAACATTGTTTGCTCTGCCCTAGATTCCAACCCCAGCTCCCCTCCAACGACTGTCGTCAGGGCACACGTCCATCCTGCACCCTCTGCCAGTCATATGTCCCTCCCAGAGGGTGGTGCAAACAGTCAGGCTATTGTTGATCCACCAGCTGAAGCATCAGCTCCTCCACAGCCAGCTGCCCAGGCCTCCCCCCCTCTGGAAACCCCTGTGCAGCAACAAGTCCCCCAGAGCTCAGCAGCCAACGTTCCTGAGGCAGTTTCCCCATCTGAGCCTGTCTCTGAGCCTCCACAGTCAACTCAGAATGAAGTGATACCCTGTCCAACACCTCCTCCTTCCCCTGTTACCCCACATAATCAGGCCACTAGAACCCCACCGCCTCAGAGGGAGATTAGATCTCACCAGGAGCCGGTGGAAAACTCAGAATCAGACATCCAGGATATCTCTGGTGGTATTGCTGTGATCCCTGATCAGCTGATTGCAGGGAACAGTGAGGTATCGATCAACTCTGTGGCTGCTCTTCAACCATCCCGTCCTGTTGAGCAGTCTGAAACAGACTCTCCGTCCCACCCAGATCCGGTCCAAACAACAACAACCGCCACAGAGGTCAGTCCACCACAGAGTCCCTCTCCAACTCAGATAAACTCAGATGGGACCGATGGATCCTCTTTCCCCATGATGACCCCAGAGAGGCCTCCAGTCCAGGACACCACCCCTCCTGTTGACCTAAAACCTGCTGCTGTCCTGCAGCCTGAACAGCTATCAGGACCTCCTGCTACACAGGTATGTACCAAATTATTCAGATTTTAAGTGCTTAAGTTTAGGACATAGTAATAATAAAAAACATCCTGCCTACTGGCGTGATATTGACAGTTGATATTGAACGTCTGGTAATCACTTTATTTGTTTCTGTCCCCCTAATTGAATTAATTACATGTATAATTCGTTAATTTGACCTGTTTGAGGACTGAAATGACATTAACAGACTACAAGTAGCCAAGAGTGTGAGAGATTTGTGTTTGATTCACAAAAACATTTTTTTTTCCTTATACAACGATCAGGTAAACTTTGTAGTTGTAATTTTTACCTGTTAAAACTTAGTTATAACATAGCATCTCCTTTAATCGATTTTCCTACCTTTCCCCCCTGCTGCTTCTCTGAAATGTTTTTATTTCTGTTATAAACCTCCATTTAGCTTAACTAGAATTATGACGTGACATTATACGTTTATTTTTGAAAATCATCTATGAAACAACAAAACTATTCCACTATTTTGTCAATAGTATTGAAGTGTTATAGGGTAGATTTTTTTGGTAGGAATGTGTATCACATAGGCGCGTACTTGTGCTTGTGCATGACGAACAAAACGGGGACCCGCTCATAAAACCCACCCATTGCGCTTCCATTCATCGAGCATTCCAAAGGGTACCTTTAACAAAACCTATTATATATACAGTACATTACCATGCAAATCTTCAGTCATAGAAAATTTCAAGTTAAAACAAGTTTTTGTCATGGTGTTTCCCCCCCCCCCCAGCTGGGCAATCAATTATACCTCTGTCTGTTATGATGTTGAATTATTAACAGTATATGAGAGAGGGGTCAATTCCACTAAACTTTGAGGCAGTAGTCCACACAAAGCTTCCTTTACAAATATATATAAACTTGGGCTTGATGCTTGCGTCGGGTCAAAAGCATCACACAGGACTCCTCCCATCCAGCCAATCACCTTTTCACCCTGCTGCCCTCTGGGAAGTGATACAAGGCCATGAAGGCCCGCACATCCAGACTTATGAACAGTTTTTACCCATGTGCCATAAAAGAACTGAACACTAACAAATAATGGTGCGATAGCAGTCTTTCTGCAAATACAAATGTGCAATATCTGACTTTTTATTATTTTTTATTACTGTATTTACTATATTTATTGTTTTTATTCTGTGTCTTTTGCCTTTAAAAGGGTAATGTCATTTTATTTGTGTACCACTGAGAATGAGTTGCGGAAAAATTTCGTTGGAGAGCTGCTGTCCAAAGACAATAAAACATATTCTATTGTATTCAATGTGAGATTAATTTCCCCTGCAGGTTGTTGAAAGCAGCCCACAGACAGAAACTGCAGCTACAACCCCCCCCCTGCCTGTTGCTGCTGGGATGGACGCCTCTCTCTGTGATGACAACACGGTGTGTCTGAGCAAGCCTGGCCAACTCATCAGCATCCCCCCACAAAATCATGAGCGCCCTACTATCCCTGCGCCCAGCTCACCGGTGCAGCCCTACTCAGGGAATAGTGAGCGTCTGGAAATGAGCAATGCTGCAGGTGACACTGTGACCTCTGCCTGCCTTTCTGCATGCTCTGCTGTCAGCTCCACCACCGAGAGCACAGTGTCTGCACTGCCATGCCAGGAGAACGGCATTGCTCTTAACCATAACGAACCGGAGGAAAACCAGTATGACTCTCCTTCTCAGAGTTTGGGAACACAGGAGGTGCTGGAGAACGTGGTGCATGTATCCGAGGAGGCGTCTATCCTTAACCTAGACGGCCAAAGCCCACCACCACAAGCTCAAATCGTCAATGATGAAGCAGCCAAGGAGATCACGCCTGTACCACCACCATTCACCAACACTGTTGATACTGTATCGAGTGTAAACACCCCCTCCAGTGAGAACTACCACCCCTCTGAGCCTGCACCTGCTGATATTTCACCACAGCCGAAGACACTGCAGGATTTAGAGAAGAAGGTGGCCTCTGGCACCCTGACAACTAATACAAAGTACATTCTGACCGCTGCAGGAGTGGGCGCCTGTGCACTGCTGATGGCGTGGAGGTTTAAGAGATAAGGGGATTTAATACCTTTAACCGAAGACAAGATTAGACTTTGAGGCTTTTAAAAGAGGATGTTATGGTTATGGCGCCTTATTGTAGTCACTGGACTGGGATGACGTGAGGCATCTGTTTAATAATTACCTTTAGTACCGATAGCTGACTTGCCAGGCCGTTGATTATGTGTATGTTGTTACGTTGGACTATGTTTTATCATTTTACTTTTGAATGAAGTTGGCCCTAAAAACCAAAACTACCCTTCTTATCCTAGTTTGGAAACGTAATGGATCTGGGTTGAGATCTCAGGTTTTTTATGGACTTGCTGCAAATAAGTGGTTTGTAAAGATACACTGATGCTGTCTTTTATTGATAGAAATGTTTGTATGTTCACTTGTCTGAAAAGCACTTTCAAGATAAGACTGCTGGCTGTCATCCAGTGAGGGTTATTCTACCAAGTACCAGTTTTACTGGATGTGAACTGCGGAAGAAAGAGTACCAGCATCCCACTCTGTAAATGATGGCTAGTGCACTGTCTGTATTTATTTGTACATATATGAATACGCTATTTAGGTATCTATGTATTTTAAGAAGAAATGATTTGTCAAAAACATTCCAAAGTACTCATAATATCTTAATAAATCAGTCAGCTAAAAATGTTATAATTCAGTTAAATACTGAGTCCAGACCAGTTACTCCAATTCGTTTTAAAACCATGGGACGTCCTGTTTATTTATTAGCCAAAGACACTGTTACCGTAGGTCATCATGTGATTAATTGCATATTAAACTGGGGTTTTAAATGGTAATTTTTGTGGTTATTCCCTATTTCCCTATTAGTTTGAAAACATCAAAAAATAAAAATGTAGTTAGTGTAAACATTGCCTAGTTTTTTGTGCAATAAGATAATTAAAAGAATTCACAATAAAAAATTTCCATTGGTTTTTTTCTCCTTTAAAATAGAAACAAGTTTGAGAACTAATGTTTTGTGAGATGATATTTTATTGTAAAAAGCTTTGTCAATATAAAAAAACAACAAAAAAAACAACAACTTAAATTTAGGAAGTGTTACACAATTTTAAGAGGATATTTGAGTTGCAAAGATGGGTTAGATGCTTTGTAGATTAAATGTATTGTCGTTAATGATACACATGTAAATTGTAATCTCAGTTTAAGGTTTATAAAAAAAAAATGTAGGCACTGTCTCTAGCTATGCACTTTAAAAATCATATCAATAAACTGAAATTCCAAAAATTCTTTGATTGAGTGTGCACGTTGATTTCCCTGCAGAGAAACCACAAGTTTATGTCAAGACTAAAAGTGTACTATCTACCCTGACTTTATTGGACTTATGTCACACAGAACAAGGGACAGAAACATAATCGGAATCCATTTTATTATTAGTTTTTATGTAAAAATAGTTTAGCAGACCTTTGGCACTTGGACCCTAAAATAATAATCCTATTGATTTCAATAGATTGATTTCAAATTGATTTCAATTCTTTGCTCACCAACGTTGTCTGTGCTCGGACCCTATTAAATAATATATTAACCACATTTAGAAAGCTTGGACGTATGGATGTTACCAAATATAATTAATACATTTAGGTTTGTTTTATTTTCTGGTTCTTGTTTTCATAACGCAGAATAACTTCTTATATGTTCCCTTAATTGCATCATTTGTTTTATGAGCAAAGTAATTATCCATCTTCTTCCCTAATGTGGAGAATCGGTGGGATATACTAAATGTATAAAATATTTAGGATTTTGTACATTTGTTTGTGATTATAAAACGGTGCTTGTTTTCATATTTATGCATACGATGTATTTAAATGTGGAAAAACGAAAAACTCAAGAAAAATGTGACATCAGCCTCCTTTATCTTCAGACTGGCGGGTTCGCATTCTGATTGGTTCTAGGTCCTTCAATCACCAACTGACCCCGCCCACCCTTGTCTTGACAGCGTACATAAAAAGGACATGTACCGTTGCCGTTTACGACACTCATCTACTTAGCTAGCTAGCTAGCGCATACAGCCTTGGACTTCATTGTCCACATACATCTTTGAGGTGCATTGGTTTTATTTATTATAAACTGCAGTATATATGGAGTGAATTAGTCATTTCAATGGCGTTCAATGGCCACCTACGCGACGATGAAAGTATCGACGAAGACGAAACGCCCACGAAGCAGCCGCGGTCCAACAAGGAGATGCCCGGTTGTTTCATTAACGAGCCCAACAATGAGGCAGCTGCGTCCGCAGGAAGAGCCACATCCGACCGGCGTACCTCCAACTTGACGGCGAGGCAACGGAGCGACTCGTTGAAGAAAACAAGGCCGCGTAGGTTTTACCGTTACTAGCATGGGCTTAGTGTATTTACTGGGAAACGCCTCGTTGTATGTATACAAAAATCAAAGGCGTTCCCCACAAAAGGCAGTAAAAATAACGTTACCGATTTGGAAAGAAAATCTTGAAACTGTTAACGGGCTGCATACATTATTCTAAATGTATTGTATTGTATATAGATTATATTGATTGTCCTGGGATGATGCTAAAACAGACATCATTTTGGTATTACAATGTAATATCGGTGAGTTGTAGTGGCAGTAAATAGCCAGGATCTGGTTTGCAACAAGATGGCGTTCGCGGTACACACTGTACTTCTGCTTCTGTGGATGAAGCTGCTTGCCGTTATGTCGGCCAACACAGACATCAGCTCTAGTTATCCTCTGTGTCACTAAGCATTTAAATATTACAGATATATACAGAGATGTTATGATTCTAGGTTAAAAAAAAAATTGAGTGAATTTTTGTTGTGGCATTTATTGTCCCATACAATGCAGCATTTCCCTGGTTTGGGATGGACATTGGAGGCACCCTGGTGAAGCTGGTGTACTTTGAGCCCAAAGACATCACAGCAGAGGAGGAGCAGGAAGAGGTGGAGAACCTAAAGAGCATCCGGCGCTACCTAACCTCCAACACCGCCTATGGTAAAACGGGCATCAGGGATGTACACCTGGAGCTGCAGGACCTGACTCTGTGCGGCAGGACAGGCAACCTGCACTTCATCCGCTTCCCCACGCATGACCTGCCGGCCTTCCTGCAGATGGGCCGCAACAAGCACTTCTCCAGCCTTCACACCACCCTCTGCGCCACAGGAGGGGGGGCGTACAAGTTTGAGGCTGATTTCCGCACGGTGGGTCTGCATTTGTTCTCTTAGGTTTGCTTTTGCAGGCTGGACAGTGAAGATTCACAGGAAGGAGGGAGAATTACAAAGTCGTAAGATATTTGTTGGATGTGTGTAATCCTAACAGAATAGCCAGTGATGGAGAGCACCTAACACATTTTTGCCTTTTGGACTATGATAAAGCATCAGTTAATCAATCTGGACACATAAATCACGATTATTGCACTAAAGGTCCCTTAAGTGTTTTTTTTTTGTTTGTTTTTTTATCAAACTGTGGGATGTACAATTGCACAATAACCCTCCTAATATAGGCAATGTGTTTTCTTTTTGGTGAGATTTGTTCCAATAGAATTTTAATGAAGGTTCCTGTTTTCTTACCCCCCCTGCTTTCCCTCCTCCCCCAGTTTCCCGCCTCTGTGTTCTCCTGACCATATCCCCTCAGTGATGTTATCAGTGTTCTCTTTCCTCTCACCAAAAAGATGGCAGACCTGCAGCTTCACAAGCTTGATGAGCTGGACTGTTTGATCCGGGGGGTGTTGTACATCGACTCGGTGGTGTCCAGGGGACCCTCAGAGTGCTACTACTTTGAAAACCCCACTGACCCAGATCGCTGCATCCAGAGGCCATATACACTGGAGAACCCCTATCCTCTGTTGCTGGTCAACATAGGGTCTGGGGTCAGCATCCTGGCCGTCTACTCTGAGAGTAACTACAAACGCGTTACAGGGACCAGGTAATGATCAGTGATGGAGATCTACTGTGAATTTGCACTGATTATTAGTCATATAATGGACTTGTACACATTTAAGTATTATGTGCTGATGATTCTTATGTAGGACCTTAATGCAAATCCACGGGGCCTGCTGCAGTTTGCCTTAAAGGAACACACAGACTTATTGGGACTTTGTCTTATTCACCGTATCCCCCCCAGAGTTAGTCCATACATACCCTTCTCATCTCTGCGTGTGTCGTAACTCTGACGCCCCCACCGCTAGCCTAGCTTAGCACAGATCCTGGAGGTAACCGTCTCTATCTAGCCTACTGCTCCCAATAAGTGACAAAATAACGCCAGGATCCCAATAAGTCGGCATGTTTCTTTTAAAGTCATGGTTCGTAGTAATTTCACCCTAGGGTTCTTTGCACCATGACCTCGAGCCAAACACCCCCCCCAGAAGCTTTTTTCACCTGGGTCTAACATTGGGAGAGTTAGCGTAGTGTAGTGTAGTGTTATCAGCTGAATAGCTTAGCGCGGGGCTAATGGACCCAGGTTTGTATCTCGTAAATGACCCCACTAATAATGCCCGAAATGATACCAAAGGTCTACACTAGTACAAATAGGTTATGTACTCCTAAAACGATGGATTGGAAAGTTTGTAAGTACACCAGAAGTTTATGAACACTTGCCTGCTCTCTTCTGCTCTCTGTGCTGCTGCTGCTACCTGCAGTTAGATGAGTGCTTAGGGCCGGTTTGGTATTATTTCGGGCATTATTAGTGGGGTCATTTACGAGATACAAACGTGGGTCCATTAGCCCCTGCGCTAAGCTATTCAGCTGATAACGCTACTCTAGCTAACTCTCTCATTGTTAGACCCAGGTGAAAAAAGCTTCTGGGGGGGTGTTTGGCTCGAGGTCATAGTGCAAAGGACTCTAGGGTGAAATTACTCCGAACCATCACTTTAAGCAGGCTGCCCCCATTTCATAAGATAATTCAAATAGAACACAAGGCCCCTCTATATCTTATATATTAGTTTGCTGAAAGGTGGGGCCCAGAGAGAGGACAGGGGCTGCAAGCGTATACTTAAGACACATACCACATTCAGTTTTTAGAGGAGTATTTAATTTATGTTCATGATGAGTTAAACTTTCATCTAACACTGATGAAAGATTAAACATGCCATTTGGAGGTGAGATAATATTCTTAAATCTTCAAAATGAGTAAAAGAATGAGCAAACGAAAATGACAACATTTTATTTTTGTGTGCAGCATAACACAATCAAAGCTATTTAGTTTTGCTTTGTGTGTCACTGGTCACAAATGCCAGCAGAAAAACTAACTGAAACGGGAGATGTGACTTGACACTAGCGAACCATACACATGCTGATACCTGGTGAAAGTGACGCAGGGTTTTCCAGGTGGGTGCACTCCGGTCAAGTGGGTGGCTTGGTTAGGTGACGTCTGCCTCTGTGTTTCCCTAGTGCCTTGGTGTGAAAAGTAGCAGCATTTTCTTCAGCTGTCAGCTACCAAACCACTTTTTATTTATTTTTTTAACCACGCTGTTTGCTTGTGAGTTGAAGCAAAATGGTTCTTTGTTAGTTTGATTTGGGAGTAGTTTAAAATGTTCAAACTGTTAGTTGAACTGACAGTTTGCCCTCCTTTTCTGTTTCTCTCTCCACTGGTTTGTTTTCACACGTGGTTTCTCTGTGTGGTGGCTTTCAAAGGGACTCATGAATGCTTACTTCTCCCTCGACATAATGGCCCTTTGTTCCCAGAAAGAAACACTAGAGTGTTTTGGAATTTGGAGTCTGTAACAATTTCTTTTTTTTTTTTTTTTTTTTTTTTTTTTTTAAGTGGTCAATAATCCCTTAATTAATAAAGTCCCTTCATTTCAGACTCCATTTGATATGTTACAATCCCTGGAGTTCAGACTGATGTATTTTACACTAGAATATGAATGGGTTCTATATAATCTCTCTGTTAATCTGTGTGTTTACAGCCTCGGTGGTGGGACCTTCCTGGGCCTGTGTTGCCTGCTGACTGGCTGCTCTACTTTCGAGGAAGCTCTAGAAATGGCTTCTCAAGGGGAGAGCACCCGGGTGGACAAGCTGGTTCGGGACATCTATGGAGGAGACTATGAGAGGTTTGGGCTGCCAGGCTGGGCTGTAGCCTCAAGGTGCGGTTTACAGCAGCTTTTCTTATCTTTTTTTTTCTTTTCTTTTTTTTTTTACTGTGGGTCACAAGCCTGCTTTTAATGAAACAGGGAAACCAAGAGTGCAAAATTTGATTATTACGATTATCCTGTCAATGAATCGATTCGATATCACGATGCGTCATCCCTCAACCGTGTTGGGCAAGTTACTTCCAAAATGTAATACTTTACAGATTACTAGTTACTGTCATTTGAGAGTAATTGGTTATATTATGTACTAGTCTCTGAATTGTAATGCTTTACACTACTTTTGTGTTACTTTTGAGTTACTTCCACCAAAATAACAGCGGATATAGGCTATGACTTGGCAGGTAGCTTGTGAATTTCAAAGTCAAATCTTTATCCACTTTAATACATCATAGTTTATTCATAATATTTTGTATAATGAATATGCAAAGTAACCAAAGCTATAAAATAAATAGTGAAGTAAAACATATAATAGGCCTATTTGACTTTGAATTGTGGTGGAAGTATAAAGTAGGAGAAAATGAAAATACTCAAAAGTAACTTACAGTTGTATTGAAGTACGGTATAGTTACTTTCTACGGCTGATAAAATGCAATGGTATATTACGTGTAGCAAGCCTAAACATTAATTCCCGACATGTTTCTATCTGTCAGCAGCTCGGACACACTGCTGTCCGCGCTGATGTACCGTCACCTGTTGGGACACAGATGTTGTCCGTACCGTCTCTGGTCCTGGCTCTGATCGCGGGAACAGAGACGGGACAGCACCACGCAGCGTAATAACTCCTGAAAATAATGTCCACCTTGCAAATGTATCTGTCTCTGCAGTCATCTCAACCATCCAATACAGCAACAGGACATTAACACTCAGGCTTTTTTTCCTGTCAAATGTTTGAACTCTTCAAAAAACAAAACTCCACTAAATGTTGCGTTGTAAGTCGCGTTACTGAGCTTGTAACTGGTATAATATTTATTTAATTAGTAGTGAGTTTTATTACTCCATTACAGCAAAAAGGAATAAATTACTGTAATTGTAATTGTTACTTTTGTAACGCATTACTCTCAACACTGCTCCTCAATATTATTGTATATTGCTACACATGGTTTTCAAGCAGTCAGATATAGCACATTGCGCATCACCACAAGCCTGTAAACAGAGGCTTCAATGAATATAAAAAATAAAAGACCCTTCCTGAATGTAACGGAGCCTGAACACATTAGACAAAAGGCAGAAACAAAAAAAGCAGGGACCGGAAAATGAACAAGTAACCTCATTAGGCAATAATGGATTATGGTCTGTCACTACATCGATGCACAATCGCCCAGGTCTGCATCGCGATGCGTCGATGCTGTGGTTCATTTCAACACCCTTAGTGAATACTAACAGCTACCTGCCAGTTTCAATACGTGTAGCTTCCAAATATGTTTCAAGAAGAAGAAAAAAAAGAATTTGGCTGTACACTTGGCTCTTTGATGCAATTGATCATCATCTAAAATGGCTCGTGTTTTGATTTGATAGTTTTGGCAACATGATGTCCAAAGACAAGAGGGAGTCGGTGTCCAAAGAGGACCTGGCCAGGGCAACCCTGGTCACCATCACCAACAACATCGGCTCCATCACCAGGATGTGTGCTCTCAATGAGGTTAGTATTGTATTAGTAGTGTTCTACTGGCAAAAAATAAATAAATCCAAAGTAGATGGATGGATGTCCAGATACAATGGTGAGGAAATAGTCTCAATTCTGGTACAGGGACAACACTGTTATAAAATACAGTTAAAAAAAAAAAAATAATAATAATAATCCGTTCCCCTTGAGTGTCCCTGCTGGCCATTTCCTCTTTGCGTTCAGCCTCTTTACGGTGCTGCCTTGTGGCGTCATGATCAAGCAGCATTGTACAGGGCTATGAAGGCGTAGAGGAGGTAAACCGCGTTCTCCACGTGTCTATCATCGGCCAAAGCAGAAGGTGTTCAACTCAAAAACCAGTTAAAGACACAAACCAGCAATAACGAATGCGTTTTTATTTTTTTATTTAGCCGTCAAAGTAGAATGTTTCAAATGCACAACCTTATTCAGTAGTCAAATATATGTATTTATGTCAGGGCTGGGCAATATATCAATATTGTGATTTGAGACTAGATATCGTCTTAGATTTTGGATATTGTGATATGACCTACAGTAAGTGCTGTCTTTTACTGGTGTTAAAGGCTGCATTACAGTAAGGTGATGTACTTTTCTGAACTTACCAGACTGTTCTAGCTGTTGTAGTATTTGCCTTTTCCCCACCTAGGCATTATGTCCACATTACTGATGATTATTTATCTAAAATCTAAGTGGGAAGATATTTAACCCTAGAATATCACTGTAATATCAATATTGAGGTATTTGGTCAAGAATATCGTGATATCTGATTTTCTACCGATCGCCCAGCCCTAATTTATTTATAGTTACATTTTTAAAAACAACAAATGTTGACCAAAATGCAAGATGCAGCTAGATAATTTAAATGGATAAAAAGGGAAAATGTAAGTATCTTGGAGAGAATTGCATTAAGTAATATAGGCATAACAGTTTTATGTCAGTATGATTTATTAGTTGAGTTAAGAAAATTAAGTATTTACTCCCTTATTTGGGTAAAATTACTTCTTTCTTTTTTTTCTACTACTACTATTGTTACTACTTGTGCTGTAACAGTAAGAAGTAATATCATACAAGTGAATAAATATTACAAATAAGTAATATCAGTATCAACATTGGAGGAGAAAGGCTTTGACCAATCAGACTGCTTAACTGAAATTTGCAGTTGTATTACTGCCTCAACAAATATCACAGTTTGACACCCGGATAATATTTGTCATTTGTGTTTATGCTGTTTTGAGATCATACGCTTATTGCCCCAATAATTGTATCCCCGTTCTCTGTCATTACAAAGAACATAGAGCGAGTGGTGTTTGTGGGTAACTTCCTGAGAGTGAACACTCTCTCTATGAAGCTGTTGGCCTACGCCATGGACTACTGGTCTAAAGGACAGCTCAAGGCGCTCTTCCTACAGCATGAGGTAAATGACTCAACCCCTTATTGTACTCGGAGACCACAAATGTGGTGTACTGCGTTGATGGGCTCAACGATTTCTAATTCGATGTCCTTTTCTGTTTTTGTAGGGTTACTTCGGAGCGGTTGGAGCCCTGTTAGAGCTCCTGCATCCGTCCTAATCTGTCTGAACTACATTCAAAGAAGTTCTGGTCAATCTGCTGCAAAGACCATTAGCACTTTAGACTGTCCATAATTAATTCCACAAAGGGATGTTATGCCACCCGCCAGCCAGTTACTGGTAAATTTTGGTTGTGGCCGGCACATTTGTTAAATATTTGGAGGTCCTGTTATGTTCTCAGAAATCGAGCTGGTTTGAGAAATGGTGAAAGTAGCTTCTAAATTGTGATTCACATCTGCTGTTGTGGGCAGCGGATTAGACGCCTGTTTCCTTCCCTGACCTCAGTGTTATGCAGCAACGTTGACAAAGTAATTATTTGCAGGAACCAGCCAGGTTTGGTCTGAAGACATCTTCTGGAAAGTCACCACGGTTGCCTGTAATACTTGGGTTTAAAAAAAAAAAAAAAAAGTACTGGCCATCACATAGTCTTGGCTTATGGACTGCATTTAACGTGCACTGGGTATCAGGTCCTGGGTCAGATATTTCCACTACTTGGGTACCAGGTGGATGGGCGTTTGTTTAATTGAACTATGTATGAGTTGATATGATGGGTGGTACATCTTAAAGATAATCGCAGGGAAGATTTTACTAGAAAAGCATCATTCATCATTGTTTATTTCCTGAATCTGTTGATTGATTATTGGTGTATAAAATGTCTGAAAATAGCTTAAAAAAAAAATGCCTGACTTAAGAATCCAGAACCAAAGATGACTTATTTCAAATGCTTGTTGTGTGATTCAAAACCCAAAGATATTAAGTTTACTATCCTATAAGAGAAATAAATGCAAATAATTCTCATATTTCAGAAGCTAGAAGCAGTAAAAAGGATGCAATTATGTTGCAGGTAGATTTTCGGTCTATTCCTCCACTAATGCTTTCAGCTATACACACCTGCAGTTCTAAATAACATCTTGTGAAAGTCATAGGATGATCACTTGAAAGTTGAGAGGATTTAAACTCAAATAAAAAGTAACCAATTTAGCTGTTCAACATATCGTCGTGATAGTACTCCCATCCATCTGATACTCTTAGTAAGCTGAACCCCCCACCCCCCTCCCCCCCACTGAAAAGCTTTTAAACCACTTATTGTTATTGTTTTATCATCCTTGAGCATTTACTTGTCACTAATTGAATGTTAAATGAGTGTGTGATTGAAACAAACGCACTCGCACTTAAACTTGCTTTTCAGTCTTTCTTAATTGACACCATAATTGATAAAAAAAAAATGCACCAAAGGTCACCATTTCATCAGATAAATTTTTTTTTTATGGAAACATTCACTGTTACTGTTATAGAGGTCTTAATGTTTATAAAGTTTATGAACCCAATTGTTTACTCCAACTACTGTGTTTTTGCAACATTGCTGGTATCGCAAAATCTGTACAATCAGTTCTGGGGTTAGTGAGACTGGACTGTATTGATAAATGTAGGTCCTGTTCTAACCCCAAACCTCTGTCCTGCTGAAGTGCCCTTGAGCCACTGCAACCCTCTCCTTGTAGAGGAAAATCAGAGCAAGTGAAAGATAGATATTGATAAATATGAGTTATTATATATAATATAAGGTAAAATTAGGGCATTATGTTCCCCAGATTTCACTAAAAAACGTATTTAAATGCATAAACGTGATGCATCCCTCCAATGGAGGTTTAAGGTCCTGTGACCCCAAACGATTTCTGTCTGTACTTAAATATTAATGTTTTGAGTTCAATGTACGTTTTGGTCAGGCTTCCTGAAGCTTTTGTTTTTCTAGAGGCATTTAGCAAGGTAGAACTTGAAAACATTTTCAACCTTGTGTCTCTGATGTGTGTTTTATGAGTTATTTGTCCTATCATTTCGTTTACTGGTCATCCGTTCCGTTTTAATGTCATCTGTCATCGGTCCATCGGTGGATTACATGGACCATAATAAATCATCAACTACCCAATGAAGAGATCTGACTCCCCAAACAGTTTAAATTAAATTTAGTGGACACAGTTTTTTCAGCTGTCAGTTACTTGACATAATGTATCTGAAAGTTCTACATACAGTAAGTTGATAAAAAAAAGTGCCTGTCATGTTTTTGTATAGAATACAATAATGTGCTCAGCAATGTGATTCAAAATGAGACAAACGTCTCTAATTCTATAGGTTTCCTCTTTTGTTTGCTTGTCATGTCCCATTGCAATAAAAACTACTTTTTTTGTAACGGAGTCATTACAAATTTCTTGTGTTGTCCCTGTTAAATACAAACTTTTCATAACTTTGTGACAACTTGCGATGCTTTTGTTAGAGCTTTTAAAGAAACGTTTATTTGCTGTCTTTATGTTTACCCAGTGGTGGAAGAGCAATACCAGTGTAAAAGTACTGTCTTACAAGTAAAAGCCCAGCATTCAGAATTGTACTTAATGTGAAAATACAAAAAAGTATTAGCATCCAAATATACTGCGTATGTACTCATCATGTAGAATGGCCAATTGCTGAATAATGTGAATTATATTTATTGATATGTGTGTACATACAGTATATGTACATTACATTAATGTTGCATCTTGTAAATAATATTTGTATTATAGTGCCAGGTAGCAGTCAAGTCTTTATCCATTAAAATAAATATTAATTTGATTATATTTTGTATTATTAATCTGAATCTGCAAAGTAATGAAAGGTATCAAATAAATGTAAGAAGTACAATATTTGATTCGTAATGTTGTAGGGTAGAAGTATAAAGTAGCAGAAAGTGAAAATATTCAAGTAATGTACAAGTACCTCAAATTTTACTAAGCACAGTACTTGAGTAAATGCACTATTTACTTTCCACCACTATGGTAACCGACGCGGGAATTAACTTTATGCAAATGAGGGCGAAGTTCACCTGAAAACCGCGTAGTGATTTGCCGAAAACCGACCATAAAGTGTCGTAGTTTGACAAGACCTTCAGAGTTTACCTGCGGTGAATGTCTTCAGGCAGAAGAATACGTTTGTTGTACCTTCTCTCGTTCTTTTGTGGTGTTTCATAGTAACAGATACAAACAACAACTAAGTAGTGCTTGGAACAACGTCACGTAAATTATGGGAGAAAGCGCAGTTCGCTTTGCACAATATAATTAGCAAGCTAACTTTCGCTAGCTTGCCAGCGCTAAGCCCACTGCTTCACGTCGAGCAACAAGTTTCGGAGGCGATATTGCGCGATTTGTTCGCTTCCAGTGGGTCTTCTCAGCAAAAAATAAGCATAATGTTATGTCCCAAAAGAAAGTCGAATTATTCTTTTAAGTTAAAGGTTAATTGAAAGAGCTAACTTCTCACATTTTGAAGCTATGGTTTATGGGCTGCATATCTTGTGAGATATTTCTGCTGTTTTCACCTCATGGTTATTTAGGTTAACATTAGTCACATTATCTAAACTGCAGGTAAATGTGAGTACATTGTATTGATATATATATATATATATATATATATATATATATATATATATATATATATATATATATATATTATGGAATACATATATACATTATATATGATTTTTTTTCTTCCAAAAAGCTGGTTTTCCGGTTGTAAATCGTTTGCTTCGTCAGACACGTAGCCTGCGTGTGAAATAAGTGCAATTCACGTTTTTTGGGGATATGCAACAGAGGACCGCCTGTTACAGAACCATCCATGAAAGAGTTAGTGTCTTTCCAGGGAATAAATCCAGCCCACTTCAGTCTTGCAGCCTCTTCCTCCTCCGCCTCAGTGAGGGCTGCACAGCTGGCAATTTACAGTCAGTATCGCTGTAAGGAGTAATTGGTTGCTAGGTGGACTACTGCCCCGCAAATTGGACCCGTGTTTGATGGAAAATATTTATTAGCACAAGTACTTGGATATTTATTCATCTTCTGTCTTTAGGGGGTTCAGTTTATGAACTTCTGGATCACCACGATTGAAGACCCAGCTCCCATCTTCGTTCCACGGGACCGTTATAACCTCACACTGGAAACATAAGGTAAGGCAGATTAGTTTGAGTTTAAAATGAACAGCAAAACTCAAAAACAAGCTACATTTAATATACTCATAGTCTGGGTATTAAAAATACACGTCATATGTTGTATTTCGGCACTGATTTGATAACTGTGAGGCAGCATTGTGCTTTTAAAGTTGCTTCATACAAATTCAAGCCCCATTCATAAACTGTATACTAGTAAAACAAACGCTTTCACTTTTAGGATACTCAATATCATAGGTGAAAAAATGTGAGGAATGCTGCAACAGGAAACGGAATGTTTCCCCAAAGCCAAATATTGACTAAAATAGTCTGTTGTCCCTGCTGCCAAATATCTGGTGGTAATGTGTAAAACAAGTACAACTTTCTAATAAGGCACATTCATAAAGGGTAAATAGGTTGTAGCTATGTAATAATGTCAGTAATGTATTATAATGCTTTATAGATCAGTTGTACACCATACATTTGGGTTGTAAAATCCTTTGAGATAGTGTTTTCTATTTGCTAACCAATGTTCATAATGCAGTAATAAATCCTCACTTTCTGATAAGCCTTCAAGCCTGCAGTTTTAAATGTTTATAAATTGTTAATAAATGGATTTTGTCCAGATGCTCTGCAGCTGTTTTCCAGATAGGTGTTGAAGTAGTTGAATAGGTTGGGTTTTTCTGATGTCTTAATGTTTCTGTTGAGTAAAGATTACATCCCGAAGTTTACAAAACAGGTGGACAAGAAAGCCTGCACACCATAATTGCACTTTCTTACAATTTCTAGGAAATGTTTTGACCACCATGTGTTTCCATTTTGAGCAGCTGTGGTTATATTGTTGTGGATTTTCTTAGGCCGATTTGTCAGAATGAAAGAATCTTCAGGGAGACTGGATAGTGCAATAATAAGATTATTTTCTGCAGGAAAATGACTGACCTTACTTCTTGTAACCTCCTTTCTGAAACATCTCCTTGTGTTCATCTAGAGTATAATGTAGTTTCTTCCATCATCCGTTCACTCCCTTTGATGTGGGTCATGTGTACTGGTTTATGTGTAAAGTTTCACAAAGTTCCTCTAAAGGTCAACAAGCTGCAACAAGGCAGGAAAACATTATCTGTTGCCCAGGGAGCTTTTACTCCCAGTTTAACAAAAGCACAACAAAGTACAGACCTCTGGTAGTGATTAGCAAACCGATTTAGAGTCTGTTGTTTGTTTTGGTGGGAATGTGTGCATGCAGTGTCTCAGGATAAGACTTTGTGGTGACCAAAAGTGTTCTGCAAAGAGTCACGCTGATCCGGAGAACTGCTGCTGTTGCTGCTGGTTGATTTGAGCCTTTCACAAGACCTGATCCATGAGCACATTGGTATGGAGAGTCCCTGCTTCAGTGAGAGGCGAGAGAGTTCAATGTGTGAGCGAGAGATTGGGTTGGTTTGAATTAAAGTTGGACTGATGCATAAGCACATTAAAATCAGATGCTTGCCAGGTTGTGTGGCCTAATGTGATGAAGGAAACCTTTAACAAAAGTGACAACATCAAAACATGTTTAATTATATATATATATATATATATATATATATATATATACACTCAACTAAAGGATTATTAGGAACACCCTACTAATACCGTGTTTGACCCCCTTTTGCCTTCAGAACTGCCTTAATTCTTCGTGGCATTGATTCAACAAGGTGCTGGAAGCATTCTTTAGAAATGTTGGCCCATATTGAGAGGATAGCATCTTGCAGTTGATGGAGATATGTGGGATGCACATCCAGTTAACGAAGCTCCCATTCCACCACATCCCAAAGATGTTCTATTGGGTTGAGATCTGGTGACTGTGGGGGCCATTTTAGTACAGTGAACTCATTGTCATGTTCAAGAAACCAATTTGAAATGATTTGAGCTTTGTGACATGGTGCATTATCCTGCTGGAAGTAGCTATCAGAGGATGGGTACTGGTGGTCATAAAGGGATGGACATGGTCAGAAACAATGCTCAGGTAGGCTGTGGCATTTAAACGATGCCCACTTGGTACTAATGGGCCTAAAGTGTGCCAAGAAAACATTCCCCACACCATTACACCACCACCACCAGCCTGCCCAGTGGTAACAAGGCATGACGGATCCATGTTCTCATTCTGACTCTACCATCGGAATGTCTCAACAGAAATCGAGACTCATCAGACCAGGCAACATTTTTCCAGTCTTCAACTGTCCAATTTTGGTGAGCTCGTGCAAATTGTAGCCTCATTTTCCTATTTTTAGTGGAGATGAGTGGTACCCAGTGGGGTCTTCTGCTGGTGTAGCCCAGCCGCCTCAAGGTTGTGCGTGTTTTGGCTACACAAATGCTTTGCTGCATACCTCGGTTGTAACAAGTGATTATTTGAGTCAAAGTTGATCTTCTATCAGCTTGAATCAGTCGGCCTATTCTCCTTTGACCTCTAGCATCAACAAAGCATTTTCGGCCACAGGACTGTAGCATACCGGATGTTTTTCCTTTTTCAGACCATTCTTTGTAAACCCTAGAAATGGTTGTGCGTGAAAATCCCAGTAACTGAGCAGATTGTGAAATACCCAAACCAGCCCATCTGGCACCAACAACCTTGCCACGCTCTAAGTTGCTTAGATCACCTTTCGTTCCCATTCTGACATTCAGTTTGGAGTTCAGGAGATTGTCTAGACCTGGACCACACCCCTAAATGCATTGAAGCAGCTGCCATGTGATTGGTTGAATAGATAATTGCATTAACGAGAAATCTTACAGGTGTTCCTAATAATCCTTTAGGTGAGTGTGTGTGTGTGTGTGTGTGTGTGTGTATATATATATATATATATTTTTTTTTTTTATTATTATTTTTTTTCTTCTTTTCTTCCATGTTTATCCGAGGTGTAGTCGGAAGAGATGTGTTTTTAGCCTTCGGCAGAAGATGCGTAGGCTTTCGGCCATCCTGATGTCAATAGGGAGCTAATTCCACCATTTTGGAGCCAGGACACTGAACAGTCGGGATTTCGTTGAGTGATTAGTTGTCCCTCGCTGTGAGGGGGCAGCAAGCAGGTTGGCTGATGCGGAGTGGGCGGGTTGGGGTATAGGGTTTGACCACGTCCTGGATGTATGGCACATGCAGGCAGGCCAATCAGGAGGGAGTTGCAGTAGTCTAGACGTGAGATGACTAGAGCCTGAACCAGAACCTGAGCCGCCTTCTGCGTTAGAAGGGGACGTATCCTTCTGATGTTATGCAGCATGTATCTACACGATCGGGTGGTTGCAGCAATGTTAGCAGTGAAGGAGAGTTGGTCGTCAAGTGTCACACCCAGGTTTCTAGCAGTCTGTGTGGGGACTACCACAGAGTTGTCAATTGTTATAGTCAGGTCTTGGGTAGGAGAGCCCTTCCCTGGAAGGAAAAGGAGCTCAGTCTTGTCAAGGTTGAGTTTCAGATGGTGTGTGGACATCCAAGAAGAGATGTCAATGAGACAGGCCGACATACGTGCTGCTACTTGAGTTTCGGACTCCGCAAAGGAGAGAATTAGTTGGGTGTCATCTGCGTAGCTGTGATAAGAGAAGCCGTGTGAGTGAATGACAGACCCGAGAGAGTTGGTGTACAGAGAGAAGAGGAGGGCAAGGCAAGGCAAGGCAGCTTTATTTGTATAGCACATTTCAGCAACAGGGCAATTCAAAGTGCTTTACATAAAACATTAAAGAGCAGTAAGAAAACAATTAAAAACAATTTAAAAACATTAATAAACAAATTATAAACATTAAAAGACAAGAATAAAATTGATAGTGCAGTATATGAATAAAAGTTACAGTGCAGTATAAGAAATTAAAGTTAATAAAATAGATTATTTAAAGAAAAGCAACATCAAAAAGATAGGTCTTTAGCTTAGATTTAAAAGAACTGAGAGTTGGAGCGGACCTACAGGTTTCTGGGAGTTTGTTCCAAATATGTGGAGCATAAAAACTGAACGCTGCTTCCCCCTGTTTAGTTCTGACTCTGGGGACAACAAGTAGACCTGTCCCAGACGACCTGAGAGGTCTGGGTGGGTCATAATGTAGTAGCAGATCAGAAATGTATTTTGGCCCTAAACCGTTTAGTGATTTATAAACCAGTAAAAGTATTTTGAAATGGGAGGGGGACCCAGGACTGATCCCTGAGGAACCCCAGTTTTGAGTGGGCAAGGTTCTGAGGTAGATCCTCTCCAAGTTACCCGGTAGCTTCAGTCTGTCAGGTAAGATGTGAGCAAAGAGAGCGCAGAGCCTGAGACACCCAGGTCCTGGAGTGTCGAAATGAGGATCTGGTGGTTCACTGTGTAAAAGAAAAAAAATCAAGATTGTATATTTCCTCCTCACTCATTCTTTGACATGTCTTGTAGATGTGTTTGCGTCCTCAACTATTTGCTGATTGAGTTGTTGGAGAAATCGTTCTCACTGACTGTATAGTAACAAAGTTCCTCCTCTTTGATTGTTGAAGATTTGTGTTAATGCGGTTGCTGCTTTTGGAAGGACAAACTGTAAACCAGAATCTATTGCATCAGCTGGAAATACCTGGTCATTATGTCACAAAGTCTAGTTTGGATTTGGGCCTTCAAATGAATTATCCATCACACATGAACAACACCCATCATCCTTTTGATGTATTTGATGCATTTTTAAAGGATGAGTGATGGAAGTTTCTTCTTGTTATTTTTGTTAGTTTGTGGGGAGATTTTTCCCTTTTTAAGAGGCTGAAAATGAAAAACCTATATCAACAGAATACTTCAGAATAATGTGAAATACACCTTTTTGCTCTCTTATCAGTTTCTCTCCGTGCATTGCCTAGAGATTGGTACAGGGTAAGTTTAGCCTAGCCTAGCACAAACACTGGTAGCAATGCATATTCTCATCAAACTCCCAGTAAGTAAGCAAAATATTTCCCAAAATATTGGAGTATTCCTTTATGTTGAGTTTGGTTCAATTATGGGTATCTTTGTATATTTTGTCCCTCATTCTCCCTGTTTGTTCCTGATCTCTTCATCAAAAAGGCAGAAATTTGTCAAAAAGCTTTAAGATACAGAATATGTATGTGGCACCATGTAGCTTTCAGTTCAGACTTAGTGGCTATGTCTTTAAAAGCCCTCTGCTGACTAAAGCTTAGTGTGAATGTGTGTGTCCTTCCATACACTCAGACGACGCAGTCAGTCTCAGACATGTTTTGGAAAGGGCACCTAAAGTTTGTGGTTTCTGTACAAACACATCACACTACTGTATTTGTGTCTCTGTAGGAACAACCCCCCACCCCACTCGCTTGAAGCTAAGAAGGAGTGTAGCTGTCAATTATCAATAGCAGGCCTATTTAGCAGTTGTATAGAAAGGTTTAAGAGAGCAGAGTGAAAATTTTGTAGGGAAAAGTTGGCTTGTTGTATCAAGAAATATGAATAAATATTAACCTATGGTAAATGTCCTGAATGATAGTGATGTCTGCTCAATAAAAACTGGACATTAGCAAGAGAAGAGTGGGGGAAAAACACCTGACAGAAAAGCTACAAAAAGGGACAAACATACTGTGAAAGTGCAGCTGTAACATTTGTACCTGATTGTCAGCCTGATCGTTTGGCCATTGAAGCCAACACATTTTTTTAACAGTTTTTTAAACGTTCCTGTTATTCTTCCCTACATCTGAGTCAAGTAAACACTGACCAGATGGTTTGAATCAAACTGCTGGAGCAATTCTACACGCTTACATCAGTCTTACTTCCATATGCTGAGCGTATCTCAGCTCCTCTGTGTGAACCCTCTTGGTTTTAGCTACAGCTATTTATAAAATGCATTCAGAATATCATATCAGGGCTGACCAGAGTGCCTCCAAAAGTATATTTGGGCAGACCGGAGGGACATTTGGGGGGGCAACTACATGAGAACTTGGGCTACTCAAAGTCGTCATTTAAAAACTGAAGCATAAAAACGACATGTTGTGGTTTTATGGAAAGTAATGTGTGTCAGACTATGCAGGCAATGGAATTAGTGTAATTCCCAAAATGTCAAACTATTCCTTCAATGCTCATAGTACATATTCATTTAATCATATTTCAATAAACTCTGATGTGCACTGTATATGCGTTCATGTAGTTTTTGCATACGAAGAGTTAAAGGTGAAATTGTTGAACTTATTATCTTTTAGTTGTTTGATGTTCTGGTATATTAATGTTGGTTTGTCAGCTCTGCAATTAGTTTGTGCACCAGAACCTTAGATACATAACAGACTTGGCTGTTTGTTGCTCACCTCCTAAACTGATAATCAGACTACCTGAATGGCCCCAATATTTAGTATTTAGATTTATAGAAAACCTGAAACAGTCTTCTCATTTAAACGTGATAGATTTGTCTTGACATTCCATTTTTCTTTTCTTCATGGGCAGCTGAAATAATGGAGAAATCAAGGCGCAGGCAACAGTTTGCATTCAGCCTTCTGTTAAGCTTGTGGTTACCTTGCTGTTTGGCCCAGACCACACCTTCAAACGCAGCCACACTGTCCCCCTCCCCCCAGACCGAACGGCTAAAGGTCAGACTGTCCGGATACCCCCGAAAACACAACGAGGGTCGGGTAGAGCTTTTCTACAAGGGAGAGTGGGGAACCATCTGTGATGACGACTTCTCAATAGCTAACGCCAACGTGCTCTGTCGCCAACTGGGCTTCGTCTCAGCCACAGGATGGACCCACAGCGCCAAATATGGCAAGGGCCAAGGTAAGAGTGACCTCAGCCACTTCCTGAGATTCAGTTTCTGGTTTAATACGCTGTGCACTCTCCTACACGGGTATTAATGGTGTTTAAAATGACATGGATATACACACAGGATATTCAAATATTCCAATCATAGAATTGTGTGTGTCAATGTTATATTTAAACAGTCTAAACTTTGGCAGTTGTAGGTGGAAATCCCCAAATATCCTGTTATCCAAGTAGGTTAAAACAAAGAAATCATACTTTAATTTCGTAAAAATTGAAAGCCTCAGGTTCATAAGGAATACTTTTAAACATATTTGACTACATTTACATTTTAGGCATTTAGCTGATTCTCGTATCCAGCCTCTTTTCTAGAATAAGTGCAACTGTGGAGAGCTTGCTGCCATAAGTTCCCAGAGCACCAGTGTTATAAGCATCCAAGTGTCACTTCCAGGCCTGGGCTGATTACATTCCGCAGGCCTGGGAGTGTGCCGGAGCCACACTGACAGTCTGCTGCCTGTCCAGGGAAAATCTGGCTGGACAACGTGCTGTGTAACGGAGGTGAGAAGAGCATTGAATTCTGCAAGTCTCGCGGCTGGGGCAACAGTGACTGCACTCACGATGAGGATGCCGGAGTTGTGTGCAAAGACGAGAGGATTCCTGGCTTTGTGGACTCAAATGTTATTGACGTAAGTTGATAAATTACATTTAAAGAGGTTTTTGTAATTTTGTTGCAGTAAAAATGATGTTCATTAAGAAGCTGTTATAAGCCCTTAAACTTGACTTTTGTATTAACAGCGCTACTGTTCCACAGCCTGTAGAGTTTAAGATTTAAGAAGACATTCAACGCCTCAGTGCTACTCCTGTAGCTGCACACATATGGTGTTGATTAGCTCTGCTCTATGTGTCTGAGCCTGTTAAAAGCAGCAGCCTCTCAAAGTACATTAACCTGAGGTGATGTAGTGTGTGGAGAGCTTCCTCAGTAAACCTGACATACCTTCCATAACAGAGGGCAGCATCAGTTGCTTCGTGACCTCAGGGTCATTGGTTCAGATGTGAAATCCTGCTGTTGTGATGTTTTCCCCTCCTTCAGCAGCCACTCTCAGTCAGGGTTTAGTAATATGGGCAAATCGTATAGGATTAAATCACCCATCCAGTAGAGATGCACCGATTGACTGGCCAGTGACCGGAATTGGCCGATTTTCACGTGCTCGGCCATGACCGGCGACCAGCGGGTCAGTCTGACATATGCCGATTTTATGCCGGTCAAATGCACTCGGGCGCACCGCCACTCAATCAGCTGTTTATGAAATGTTATAAAGTCGTAATTATACACGGCTCTGCAGAGCCGTCTGCTCTGCTGATCTCAGCCGCTCTCTCTCTCCCCTCTGAGGCTGAATAAGTGGAACATGAAAACCGCAGGTCCCGTGAAATATGACCGCTACAGTTTATTGGAAAATAGCGTTGGGCACACTGACTTTGATGAATTTAATGTTTATCAGACCTCAAATGAGACAAGAAGCTGATGTTAGCGAACGCTGCGGTGACTGTCCCTCTGCCTCTGACGTCCGGCTGCAAGAGACGCTGTATTAAAAAAAAAAAAAAAAGAGAGACGCTGCATTCCTCCGAGACCATTAACGTTACTGTTTAAAACGCTTTCCAGGTTAGTGGGGATGCGTACCGCTCAAAACCACATTAAAAACGTAGTAATCTTCCCTCAGCGTTTAGTTTTGTTGGTAAACTGTGTGTAAAATGAGTGGTGACGTTTATGTTTTCAGGTAACGTTACTGTTGGGAAAATAAATATTTGTGTGTGCTGTAAAGTGGTTAGAAAAAATGAAATCAAAATCGGTATCGGCTGGACTAACTCAAAGAAAATTGGAAATCGGAATCGGCCTAGAAATTGTAATCGGTGCATCTCTACCATCCAGATAATATATCCATCCAGATCATTTCTGTGTATCTTTCTCCAATTGTATGTAGATAAACAGATGTGTGACATGCCTTTGGTACACAAGCAAGTACAGTTTACTGACATTGCTCTGTTCATTCTTCAAATAGGTCTGTGTTTTATCAGTAAACATTGCTGTTTTTTCCAGCAGCAGTGGCAGCAAAAACTGTCCTCTCCTGTTAGTAGTGTCCTGTACACTGTCCTGTGACTCCCAGGCACTGTCCTGTGACTCCATGACTGTCCCGGGACAGTCAGACACTGTCCTGTGCACTGTCCTGTGACTCCCAGGCACTGTCCTGTGACTCCATGACTGTCCCGGGACAGTCAGACACTGTCCTGTGCACTGTCCTGTGACTCCCAGGCACTGTCCTGTGACTCCATGACTGTCCCGGGACAGTCAGACACTGTCCTGTGCACTGTCCTGTGACTCCCAGACACTGTCCTGTACACTGTCCTGTGACTCCCAGACACTGTCCTGTGACTCCCATGACGGAGTTACAGGACAGTGTACAGGACACTACTAACAGGAAAGGACAGTTTTTGCTGTCCCTGTTTCTCGTTTTTTCCCGGTGATTGGCCACTAAATACGATTGAACTCGTATGCATGAAGCTCCAAATATCAGCAAAGCACACAAAATGGTCTGAATGGTCTAAATGACATTTCAAAGAACTGATACTCATCATATCAGAATCAGAAACAGGGTTATTGCCAAATAGCTTTTCACATACAAGGAATTTGCCTTGCTATTTTCATACATATGGTCACAATACACATAGTACACAAAACACATCGTCACACGTCAAGAATCATAAATATAAAATAGAAATTTACAAGAATGTGCAGTCGTTCACCGTACTCGACGAGGAATATGTGCAGTGTCTGAAAATAATAACCAAAGATTTGTGAAAAACAAAACTGTGGTGTAAACCGAGAGATATGCTGGGATCAGACTACGGTACATGATCTTAGTCGGGAGCAAAAAAAGCATTGTGCACAACAATTGCGTACTTTTGTCCTAATCATGAATACTGAGCAGTAAGTTGTTCTTCATATATGTCCTGACAAACCTTCCTAAATGGGAATGATAATGATGTCTATTAATTTCAGCATTATATAGACAGACAGTAAATGATATTGAATGTTGTGCCCTTGAATGAGGAGACACTTCACTCCTACCACCTCCAGTGAATTTATTCTAGTGAGTGTTTGTATCCATGTACTCTCAGGTGAGAATGATGGCTGAATGAATGTGAAGCAGAGTGTTTCTAGAAGACAAACCCTCCTTGGTTAAGTAAAGATTCAAAGCTAAGGGAAACTGAACTAAAAGCTGTTCAGTGGGATTTCCAGCTGGTCATCACTTTTCCATTTGTCCTCTTTGATGTCTAATTGGATAAACGACTGGTCCGAGGTGAACAAGGTTAGACCGGGGACTCGTCTCCACAGACCACTGTAAACGGCTTGAAAGACTGGATTAGTTCTCTCTGTTTCATAGAAGGATCTTATGAAAAAAAATAGTTTCATAAGAGTGAGTGGGTGGACCTTCGGATGCATAACTACTCTCCCTTCTCTCTGCCTGTTTCTGCGAGTCAGGCTCAGTCAAATGTGGCATCCAGACTCCAATCTGTGACCACAAACCCAGTTTTTTCCTCAAATAAACCACAGCGGAAGTGACTCATTGCAAAGCTGGCAATCAGAGATAGTCACGTTTACCACTTATGTGGTGTTGAGACCTTAAATTACTTTTTGTGATAGCTGTGATTCACTGTTTAGTCTGTTCCTCGCATTCATCTGTCTCAAAGTGTGCATGGATGTATCAGTATGATATATATATATATATTTATAGATTTACTGTTTAATATGTGAAGATTTATATAAAGATTTAAGTGCAAGAGTGACGAGTAATGGCATCAAGGTTTCTTGACTACATCTGTATTGTGTAAAAAGTATGTTTTCAGTCAAATTTAAATCTGGAATTATTTTAATTGAAAAACAAACAGTCAGCCCTGATTTTCTCTGAATAGGCTCAGGTGGATGAGAACAGGATAGAGGAGGTGCGGCTCCGGTCCGTGGTCACCATGTCCAGAAAGAAACTGCCCATCACGGAGGGTGTGGTGGAGGTGAAATACAAAGACGGATGGGCGCAGATCTGCGACCTGGGATGGACAATCAAAAACACACATGTGGTCTGCGGCATGCTGGGATTCCCACATGAGAGGAAAGTAAACAAGAACTTCTACAAGTAAGTGAATTAATCGACTTCAGCCATTAAAGATGGAGATGGAGAAAGATGCAGATTGTTTCCCAGTACCAACAGTGGGAATTAGGCCACTTAGCAAAGTGTCTGTAACTTTCTCCATCCCTCAGAATGTTTGCTGCACTATCTTAGTAGTATCTTAGTCTTTGGGAGGTTTTCCTCACCACTGTCGCACTAAATGCTTGCTCTTGGGGGAATTACTGGAATTGTTGGGTCTTTGTAAATTATAGAGTGTGGACCTACTCTATCTGTAAAGTTTTTTGAGATAACTCTTGGTATGATTTGATACTATAAATACAATTGAATTGGAATTGAATTTGTTTGGTTAACCAGAATAAGAATACTTTATTGATCTCCTCAGGGAAATTGTTCAAAGAGTGGACATTTTAGGACTTGCTGTTAACTGTGGATATGAGAGGGACTCGGTATAGACTTGATCTATCATCTGCCAGAACTGCAGCTCTACAACAAAGCACATGAGCCTCTGATTGTTCGGTTTTGTTTCTTATTTCTTCCTTCCGAGGATGTTTTTGTTTTTCTTTTGGATAGACCCCGGTCGGGTCACATATTTCATGTTCTTGGTCTCTGTTAATTACTTTGCAGAGGAAGTTGAGGAGTGATTATTAACTGCCTGCAGAGATGGAAAAGTACAAACCAAAGTGTGTGTTTTGTCCCATGTGCTTTTACATCTGCAAGGCTTTGTTTCGCACAGATCTTTCAGAACAGGCTACAAACTAGATTATCTTCTTATCATTCAATTTGTTTAACTAGCCAAAAATGTCAAGCTCAAATGTGTATGCAAGTATTTTAAATTGGGTATTTTTGAGTTTTGGTCGGTTGGACATAAAATATAAGACATTTGAAGACATCATCTTGGGTTTTCAGTTCTTATGATTGGCATTTTTCACATTTTTCACATTTTTCATTGAGTTTTTTTCTCAATTAATCAATTAATTGTTTGGTCTATAGACCTTTCCACAGATGTAAACATAAACATTCTAAATGGACCCAAGTTGATTTCCTGTTGCAGTGTATGTGAATGGCATCAACTGACAGGAAGTTAACAAGTCAAGTCAAGGCCAGGCTGTTGCCTAGCAATGGAATTCCATTGAAAAGGTCTATAAAATGTCAGGAAATAGTGAAAAATGTCCACAATTTACGACAATTGGACATAATTAACAGATTAATGGACCAATTACCAGACCCAAATGGAATCCTGCAGAATTTATTTCACAGTTTTCAGCCGTGATCCAGAATGTCTGCAGAACCTAGCGGACTGATTTTCTGCTTGGGGTGGAGATGTGTAAACATTCTAAATTTTATTTTTATTTTTTTAACTCGTTTTAAATCGGCGGAATTCTTCGTCTGCAGATTCCGTACTGCCCTGCCAATTACAACACTTAAGACCTATTCACACTGTTTAATAACACATTAAAACTATATGGACTCCAGATTGAACAGACCACTGATTACTTTGGTGGACTCTCAGACCTCCACTTTTTCTCTCCCAGTTTGTCCTTCCAGTATGACTGCACACATTCCTGGCCACGCTCCAGTTGGAGCCATTTTATTCATCCCCTGCAGATAGTTCACAGTAGTACGAGGGGAAATGTGTGTTTTCTCTCAAGCGTGTGTGAAGGCAGAGGGCAGGGAGGTCACATAATGCACAGACAGCGACTGGAGAGAAGTCAGCCTGCGTTGAGCAACGGTCAAATTGTTCTTTGTTGTCTCTGTACTTTTTTTAGACTTTTTGGTTATATCGTATGAGTGTAGGAGGGGCTGAAGATGGACAATCAGCTTTTCACAATTGTCTTGATAACTCCAATCCAGGTTTAGTTTTAATTAGTTATTTTAATTAAAATGTACCTACTTGATATAGAGTTTAGGTGTTTGAAGGCAGATACATGCAAACAGGCATATACTGTGACTATTTGCATATCAATGATTTTTGTGACAGTACAGTAGTCATTCTCCAAAAATAAGATCATTTTAATGCCAAAAAATATGTATGGCTGTCAGGGTGGAAGAGCTTTTAAAACCATTACAGGACACTAATGGTGTGGACACATTAAGCCGATTATCGGCCGTTGGACAGTCTGGCAAGGTCAGTGACTCGAATCTGTTCGGTGTGTCCCGTGCCGTCGTTAGTCTGGGGGGCTGTTGGCGTTCATTTTGGCCGACCTGACATGTTCAGTCGCCGGCAGGGCAGTCGGGACTCACCCGGAAATGGCAAGCAGAATGAGGTGATTAGAGTCTCTCAAAACCTGACGAAAATCTTTTAAACTGACCTTTGTTGAGCTGAAATGAAGACAGTGGGTAGAGTAGGCGCACATATACATAGAGTTTCATGCCTTGACGCAGAGGTCCAGGGTTCGACTCCGACCACTCCATGTCTTCCCCCTCTCTCTCTCCCCTTTCTCACATAGCTGTCCTGTCCATTTAAAAAAAAAAAATCAGTATTAAAGAGAAATCTGACAGGTTTAACTGGTTATTACTATCCCTGCATAATCGCAGCATTGTCGCACTGCACGTCTATGGTATTGCCAGCCAATAAAAGGTAGATACAGTATGTATTAATGAGGTGTTGTAGCTGCTGAAAGAGACTCATTTGGCGACAGTTCTGAATTCTAAATAGTTGGAATAGCTCTGTAATGGTGATCATACCTTGGTGACCTGAAGTCTGTAACATAATATACTGCAGACTTGTGGAATGTTGAAAATGTTATTCGCCACTGACCCCCCAGTACTTTTACCTGAAAGAAATGTGTGTTTGCAGCCCAGAGACATTGTGTGTGTGTGTGTGTGTGTGTGTGTGTGGATATATATGCAGCCTGTGTGTATATGTGTGTGTTTGCATGCAGTCTCTCTCCTGTATGTGATGGAATCTGACTCTCACTGTTGCAGACGTCTGAAAAAGCGAGCAGCAGAGAAGGTCTCCAGGCCAAAGGTTAATGTTTCAGCAGGTGGAAGGTACACTGTCACCGGGAAAACCCACCGTCCACCTCCGTCTGCACTGTAGTTTTGACAGTGGGTTTCCTGTTGGTAGTAGACAATAACCATTTAGCTCCTGTTTTTCTAGCTAGTTGTCCCCTCTTTCTAATATCATATTATTATGATGTGCAGCATGTGAATGGGTTGTAGATTTTTATTTTACCCTGCTAAAACTCATTGTTGTCTTGTGTGGAGGTTTAGTTTTTCTCATTTCTGTTTTGTGTCTTCCTTTCACATTTTCACTGGCATGGCACAGATTGTAAAGACCTCATATTAGAATTGGTATTAAACTCAGTAAATGTACAAGGATTATTCTTCTTTGCTCTTAAAATAATGTTAATTGTTAATTGGGTGTTTTATCATTTAGACCTTTTGAGGCCATGTTTGATGGGACAGATGTCGCCAATCTGGGCTGTGTCAGTGACTGGGGATTCATTTCCCCACGGATTAGTCCTTTAATTCAACAGCTTCAAATCCCATTCCCCACTATGGCATGCTTTTTGCAGGAGGTCAGACACTTTTCATCTTGGGTTCTTAAACTAAAAAAGTCAAGAGTCCTAAGTCCACATGACAAGAACCGACCTGTGTCTGGTAGAATCTGCAAATAATTAGAAGCATTTGGGTGGAGTTTGCCACATTGGACAAAGAGAAACAGTTAATTATGTGACACCATTTCTAAAGTGTCCTGAGGTTGGAAGGTACACACTCTCAGGAGATAAAAAAAAAACGATTTACAGTGAATAACCAATAACAATTCATATTTTCTTATATTATGAATCTTACCAGATGATTGTGGTGTGGATACTCTAACAAAAATAGAACTTAAAGGATAAGCCTGGCTTCCTATGTTTACCTTATTGTCAACAAATCTAATGAAAAGATCAAAACCAATTATCAAAGGTTTAATCACTTTCAGGTTTGTTATTGTGTTGGAGCCATATTCACATTCTGCCTTTTGCTCCAGATATGTTAAAACAAGTTATTACACAGCTTGGTTGAATACTTGATTCTGCTATTTCTATGTAACAGACCGTTGCCATGGATGGAGTCCTAATCATAGACCATTTTTAAATCAGTATTTGTGCTCATACGGCGCTCATAACGCTCATCAGCGGATCACATAGGGAGAGAGAGGGTGGTTAGCTTACTCACCGGGGCGGCATGGTTTCCGCCGGAGAGCCGTGCTCATCAGCGGTCAAGTTAACCGGGACTCAGGTGTCATCCGTGGGTAACCTCTGTATGAGTAGATGTGTAATAAGCAGAATAATGTGAAGCGAGCCGGTCATTACTGCGTATCAGAACCCAGGCAGGGTGATGCAGGGTCTTGAAACCGCCTTAAAGTGATGGTTCGGAGTAATTTCACCCTAGGGTCCTTTGCACACACGATCTCGAGCCAACTTTACAGCCCCGAAGCTTTTTCACCTGGGGAACATTGGGAGCGGCGTTATCGAGACGTGAGCGTTATCAGCTGAATAGCTTAGCGCAGAGGCTAATGGATCGGAGTGTCTCTTAACATTACCCCACTAATAATCGCCGAAATGATACCAAACGTCTACAGTAGTACAAATAGGTTATGCACTCATAAAACGATGGATTGTAAAATTTGTAAGTACACCAGAAGTTTATGTAAATAACACTTGCCTGCTGGCTTCTGCTCTCTGCTGCTGCTGCTGCTGCTGTTACTACCGGGCAGTAAGAGTGCTTAGGGACATTTACAAATTACAACACCGAAAAGAGATGCAACAAAAATATTTATTAATTTAATGATTAAATAAGGTAATGTCTCCAAACTTACCTCAATTATTACTTGTCTCCTGCTAGTTATACTACAGCACTTACTTTAAAAAATAAGTTAAATTAAAAAATATTTTTGTTGCATCTCTTTTCGGTGTTGTAATTTGTAGATGTCCCTAAGCACTCGTCTTACAGCAGCAACAACAACAGCAGAGAGCAGAAGCCAGCAGGCAAGTGTTATTTACAATACCTTTTTGGTGTACTTACAAACTTTACAATCCATCGTTTTATGAGTGCATAACCTATATATACTAGTGTAGACCTTTGGTATCATTTCGGGCATTATTAGTGGGGTAATGTTAAGAGACACTTCGGATCCATTAGCCTCTGCGCTAAGCTATTCAGCGGCTAACGCTACTCTACGCTAACTCTCCCAATGTTAGACCCAGGTGAAAAAAGCTTCTGGGGGGTGTTTGGCTCGAGGTCATGGTGCAAAGGACCCTAGGGTGAAATTACTCCGAACCATCACTTTAAGGGGTTCGCTCCTCTACATTGTCAGTTTCATAATAATCATTTGCAGATTCTAAATGACTTAGGTCTGGACCTGAGTAGTAAGTGAGTGAGTTTAAAAATCAAACTACACTTATATTCTAAGAGCTGTACTGAAAAAGTTGAAGAACTCATTAACATAAACTGTGTGTGGTTTGTGATATTACCATGTGATATCATGCTTTAAATATTACCCCTACCTCTGTAATTTAAAAGCAATGCTGTATGTCAAACAAAATCAATGTGGTAACTTGAGGTTCACATTGGTGCAGTAGAAAAACTCACAGTAGCATAGTTTGTACTAACAAACATGCTAATGATAAGCTGTACATGTCATACACTATGTGGCCAAAGGTATATGGACACCCAAACAGTACACCAATTTGTTCCACTTCCAGTTCACTCCAAAAGGGGGCTGAGGGCTCTGTTTAGACCAGACCAAACTAGGAAAATAATGTTCTTATGAACCTGGCTTTGTACATACAGGCATTTTGATGTTTAAACAGGGAAGAGCTCACTATTGTTTAATATACATTGTCAAGCTATGGCATTAAGATTTCCTTAATTAGAACTAAGATGCCTTCCCCAAACTATGAAAAAACAGCCCGACCAAAAGTACACAAGAGTATGTAGAAAAGATTGTCCACATACTTTTGGCCATGCACTGTGTATGAGCCTGTGCTGATGAAACGTGTCAAAATAACTGATGAATGTCCACATTGTCACATTTGTGTTTATTTAAAAAAGGATGTGTCACTTTCAAAATATCTGTGTGTCTTATATATAACATATAAAAGTATACTAGGAATTACATATTATGTCTTGACTGTGTTTAACAACCGCATTGAATGAGACACATCCTTTTCGAACAGTGTAACTACAGTTTTTAACATAATTGTGCATCATGTAACCCTTTGTTACTATGATTTTTCCACTTTGTCACCTCATGTTTCTTCTCCTAACTGTGCAGTCTAACCCGTGTTTACATTGCAGGCAGACATCCAAAGCTAAAGCTAACTCTAAGTCTAAACAGAGCAGCCCTGGCAAAAGGTAATCTAAGGATAGACAGTTAAGTGGGTGAATTCAAGCTGTCTTAAAAGACCCACACACATGCTGCCTCCACAAGCCTTACAAACAAATGCTATTTATTAACAGATAAGAAAGTCTGGGAGATTTGCCAAAAAACATTGTTTGTGTGTTCCCAAGAACAGAAAAAGCTAATTCTCAAAGCTGCATCCATCCCCTCCAGTATGAGCATTTGACCTGCACATGTGTCAGAACGAAAGCATATAGCTAAATCCAACAAAAGTTGTTTAGATGTTTAGTCAAAGTACTAATGTAATGTATGTGCAGAATAGTCTTTAAAACAACTTTATGTATGGGGTTGTTCTATGAAAATGATTCCAATGATTTTGACCACAAAGACGGATATAAAAAAAACTTAAGGATATACTTAGACATTTTGGAAAAATGCATATATTCACCTTCTTGCCATAAGTCTTTATGCTCTAATTAACGGTTTTGCAAGTCAAATGTATACAGTCAATCATTTAATATGTGGCTGTTGGTACCCAGAGTCAGACCCAGGCACCAAACATCACCAAATATCTGTGATAGTTTATGCAAGCCTGAATGATATTTATTCAGACTGTAGCATGAGATGATGGACGTGCTTGTTTCATTAACAACCGTAGATAAGTTTTCCTAGATGGGAAGGATTATGTTGCCTAATTTTTCTTTTTTTGTTAATTCTTAGCATCTGTAATTGTCACCATACTGTAAATACATCTAAGGCATTCATTCAGTCATTTGATTAACTGCAGTGTCCCAAACCATACTACATACTGATTCTAAGCAGGTTTTGAGTCTGTAGTGTGTTCACACTAGAAAAGAGACAGTCAAAGCAGAGAGCATTTTTGAGTGTGCTGATGGACACCATATCCCACAATGCAATGCACAAAGAATATAGAGAAGCCACTCACAGCTGGAAATGTTTTTTAACAACACAACAAAAACATGGAAAACAAAAGAATATGTATTTAATCTTAACATTTCAATGTCTTTTCATGAAGTTTGAAGTTTAATTGGCAGTAGCTTTCTACCATTAGTATAAAATAGTAAAGCATATTGAAGTTTTTGGTATGCTACTGTTTAAACAGTATACGATTAGTACATAATGTATAGAATTAGTATGGATTTGAGAAACCGATAATGTTTCCTTCATCACTTGTCTCTGCTCCCTCCAGGTTGTATTTGGACCGTCAGAAGAACCACTTCCACATCCACTCTGTGGAGTGTACGGGCACAGAGGTCCACCTGGCAGCCTGCCCTCTGGAGTTCAGCAAGCGGAACGCCACATTCACCTGCGAGGGCGGCATGGCGGCCGTCGTCAGCTGCATGCCGGGGCCATTGTTTATGCAAAACAGTGGCTTGAAAAAGAAACCAAAGATTTCAGTAAAGTAGTCTGAAATTTGCACAATTATCAAAACTTATTAGCCGATACTAAGCCATCTAATAACCTGGCCAAATTACTGTAGATAGACTGTCTGCCAGGCTGCTCAGAAGACTGACCTGCCAAACGTAGATTAAAATGTTTCACCCATCTGCTTGTTTTCTAGAGCACCGTGAGGCTGAAGGGAGGTGCCAGGCTGGGCGAGGGTCGGGTGGAGGTGCTGAAAGACAACGAGTGGGGAACTGTGTGTGACGACCGCTGGAACCTGCTGTCGGCCAGCATTGTCTGCAGGGAGCTCGGCTTCGGCAGCGCCAAGGAGGCTCTCACGGGAGCCCGCATGGGACAAGGTTAGGAAAAACCTGATTTTTGGCTCTACCTACGGAGGTTTACATCAGCCAATAATGTTTTTTCTGTAGAAAGAGTAAACTGTAAAGCCTGTGAGCCCTAATTAGATCTTAAACACCTCAATACAAATAAAAAAGACGTAATTGAACTTGGCAGAAGTAAAATATGTGTTTAAAAAAAAATGTGATTTTTACTTGTATGTATGTATGTATATATATGAATTGATTTTTGGAATTCTATGAATTGATTTTGAATCGCGATACGAATGTGAATTGATTTTTTTGCACACCCCTAGTAAACACGTCAGCTGAGACAGGATGTGTTTAGAACTGTCTTCAGACAGGATGTCAGTCATCAGCTGTCTATCTACAGCCTGTTTTATCTCTCAGGTCATCTCAGATAATCTGCCCTCAACATGGAGGGCACATTCCTACACGGATTATTCATTTGAATCTTTATTTTAATTAGTAAAGGAATGCTGTGCATGTAGAAAGAAAAGTAACAAAGACCAAAAGACATGAAAGAAAGACACCCACCATGGCAAATAAATATGCTGATTATTTTCTGACCATCTTACTACAATAATTGCCATTATAAATATGTCTTTTTCACAAATGCAAGGCATACCCCCACTACATTCCTGACATGAATTCTCCCATACTGTTCCTCATTCATTAAAAAGCTTTTTCCTAAGTCTCTGTGAGGCATTTTTAGAACAGAAAACCATCTGTGTTATTCCAGCGAGGCTATGGACCATTTCATGTGAAAATTAGGCCGTCAATTTTATAAATCCAACTTGTGTCTGCCACACGAGTAACGAGTAAATATATTTTAAGACACAAATGACTTTTTCTGGTCATTTTACTGAAAACACTATATGATTAGAACTGACATACTATATATCAAACAATTTTAATACCCAGTGTTCAAAAGTACAGTTAATAAACTTACAGAATTGTGTAAATGATATTGTAAAATCAAAACTTACAGCACGAAGAAGGTCACAGAAAGTGAAACATTTCTGTGAATAATTATTCTCTAAACAAAAAAAAACGTAAGTATTGTGCCATTGCTGTCATGTCACTTAGAATGAAAGAGCCAGCTAAAATATTAAAATATTCATCCTAGTGTGTGTGTGTGTGTGTGTGTTTCTCATGAGAACATGGAGGTGTGTGTAGTTTTTCGTTAAACTGCTCCAAGATTCCATCAAAGAAGAAACAAGCAGTCTTTTGAAGGGCAGTTCTCAGACACGCTGGGTGGGGATGTCTGCTCTCGTGTGTGTACATTATGATTTCTACCACAGAGGAACTCGGTCTTTGAGGCAGCAGCATAACCCGCTCAGTGCTCAGATGGATGTCAGACCACCACCTGGCTGAATTAATCCAAGAAACATTCCTAAACGTCACTGCTGAAGGAATTCCTTTCACAGAAATTTCCTAATACAATCACCTCATGGTGCTGTGACTTCGTAGTGATGGAGTGAGAGTTTAAAGGGTGAACGTAAACCAGGGCGTCGCTGACAGAGAACATGCATACTCAGCAAACATGCCTCGGGTTTAAAACAGAGCTATATGAGGCATACATAACTCTGGACTGCCGGTTCTCTGTGGAAAGATGTTAAAATTTCCCATTAGAGCAATAGAAATCTGAAATAATATCACAGCTAAATTCTACAGCAAATATACTGTACATCCTGGGCCTCTGTGTGCCTTTGTATGGTCCTATCAGCTGTTATGATAAAAAGTAAGTTACCGGCCTACCCTGGTGGCTTACCTGTTTGGGCGTGCGCCCCATGTGCATAGGCTCGGTCCTTGCCGCAGCGGCCCCTGTCCTCTTCAATAAAGGTCTAAAATGCCCCAAAAATAATCTTAAAAAGAAAAGAAAAGTAAGTTACCTGTAAAATTTTATTAAGTACAACATGGTTGACACCATGATGAGAAACCGATACCATAGCTAATAACTAACACCAAAGAAGAGAAAGTTGTTGAAAGTTCCTTAACAGAAAATCTAAGGGAAAAAAGACATCACTGTTTCTTTGTTTTGGTTCCTTTTCTTACGAAGAATGTCAGCAGTGGTTGTTCATTCGTTTTTACGAACCCAGATTTTCAAAATAAGTCAGAGACTTGAAACCAGAGATTTGAAAGGGTCCAAAAAACAGGCGTTAACTGACCTAGATTGTTCTAATCTCATTAAAAGGGTTCAGGCTCATTAATTGCTGCAGTGGTTGCAACACAAAAAGAGCCTGTACATCGGTAAAACACTTTTATTTCATATATATTTATAACCTTTAGTTATATAGTCATCTGATAACAATAGATTATATGTTTCCACATATTTGAAAGTTATTTTTGAGAAGCTCTAAATGTATAGAAGTGGAAAAAAAATGGACCTAAACCCATCACTTTGCCTCGGAACTCATCAGGTTCTGGCAGAACTTCCAATTATTCCATGAACAAGTCTACCTTCTTTAAATTTGAAGATGCTGTCTGCCTATGTGACTGTCTGTCTATGTGACTGTCTGTCTGTCTGTCTGTCTGCCTTCCTGCCTGTCCAGGAATGGGTCCGATCTACATGAACGAGGTGAAGTGCCTCGGCCAGGAGAAGTCCATCTGGAACTGCCCGTTCAAAAACATCACATCAGAGGACTGTCAGCACACGGAGGACGCTGCTGTTCGCTGCAACCTGCCCTACATGGGATTGGAGAACTCGGTCAGAGCTGAACCTCCTTACTACGATGTTTCATCTTAAAATTGTTCTGTTAACTTGGAGAAAAGTTGATTGAATTGTTTATATTATTATTATACTATTTATTGCATCAGATAGCACATGAAAGTATATGGATTATTGGTGAAAATTGGTTAGCTGCATCAGATTTTCTTCTGCTTTGATGAATGTAGCACAGGAAAGTTGAATAATGTCTCATTTAATACTGTGTTTATTGTATTATCCATTCATTTAGTTCTTTGCTGCTCTAAAAGTCTTTTCAGTTTGCCCTAAATTGTGAGATTTAGAGCTGATATTTAGAAATCTCACAATTTCACTCTCGACCAATACTTCTTCACTGCTGTCACAAAAAACAGTCATCAGAATCAGAATCAGATTCTGATTCATGTCATGTTTGTTCTGAATTATTTTTCATTGTTTTATACCAACTCTAGAGAACAAATTTGTTGTTTGAAAAATTAGTAAAAAATAGTTTTTTTGTGACAACAGGGATTTCCTCTTAACATCGAGTATATCTGGTTGTGCAGTTTGTAATTTACCAGATCATATTCTTCCATGTTTCCTGTAGATACACATAGAGGCCGGACTCAGTAGGATAAAAACTCAGGATACACTTTCATATTATCGATAGTTTTCAATTTGAGTTACATTCATGTAAACCATGTCACCTTTAAGATTTTACACCAACAGAACAGCTAACCGATTAAAGTAGATTCCTATCCAGCCCGGCCCTTGTGTATCTATGCTCTGCTCTGTGGTCTCTAACCCCTCGGCCCAACACAGATCCGACTCACAGGAGGACGGACCCGTTACGAGGGCCGTGTGGAGCTGCTGAGCTCCGACTCTAACGGGACGCAGAGCTGGGGTCTGGTCTGTGGAGAGACCTGGAGCACCAAGGAGGCCATGGTGGCCTGCAGGCAGCTAGGCTTGGGCTACGCTAACCAGGGCCTGCAAGTAGGTTATTAACAACACTGACTGACCAACTTTCTGCAGCAGAGCTGCCTTTTGGTATATTTGACATATGCAAATATAATATACTGTCATGAACACCCAGATAATCTAATTTCTATCATTCCATTACAGTCAATACAGTTAATTATATGTATGTTCAAATATATTCAATATTTGGGTTCAGTCACATATTATCTAATATGTGCAGCATACTAGTACTAATACTTTGGTGTATATATTTGTGGAATATACTTGAACATGTATGTCTTAATGTCTGACATGTTATAAGTTCCATATGGAGTAGATGTTTCTTTTCCTACATGGAATAACACAATACCGTTTTGGTCTTTGCTGTGTGGGCAGACCAAAACAGACTCACTTGAAGTTTCTAATCAAACTCAAAAGCCACTCACCACTAAAGCCAAGTGGTGACCTCATCTGGAAACCACGTTGAGCTCTCCACGCCTAGAAAAGACTAACCAAAACTACTGCTTCAACAACACATTCTCCACTGCCAAAGAACAAGTTAGTTTCAGCCCAGACAGTTCAAAGGACAGGAAGTGTGTACCTTCACTGACTCCCAGCAGGGCATTTCAGATCCGGATAGCGGGCGGCCGCAGCAGTTATGAGGGCCGGGTGGAGGTTCAGGTTGGCTCCAAGTGGGGCACAGTGTGCAGCACAGGCTGGACCACAAGGGAAGCCATGGTGGTTTGCAGGCAGCTAGGGCTTGGCTACTCCATGCATGCCATCACTGTAAGTAGGACCAAAGAATGAAGACATTTGTTCCATAATGAGATGTTGAACAAATGTATTGTTTACAGGATGAACTTCTCGAGATGCATCATGAACAAAATGTACACAATATGCAGAAAGTAAACAAAAACAATAGGATGACGGAATCATTGTCATGATTCTTAATGATAATGACAAAAGTAAACATTAGTAGCAGGAGCAATTTGAAGTAAGAAATAAGGCTAGTTTTGATATTATGGGTTTAACTTTACAGTTACACAATCAGAATCCTAAAACAAAATGCTTTTTTTTTTTTTTTTTACATTTTCCTGTAGAGATTCAGGCTACAGAGAAGCAAAGCCTTAAAATATATATTGCAGTATATGACTGTTAAAAGTGATTCAAATAAACTGGGTAATTAAAAGGAGCACAGATGAACACATGTAACTGATTTAGAGAGACTTAAAGATAACAAATCAATTCAAGATCTTCATACATATCACAATCATGGGTATGAAATTTACTTTAAAAATAAATCTACATAAATTATTGTTTATTTATTTTGAATCCCAGCTCGTTGTTGAAGCCTCGAAACTCAGCTGTGGACTATGTTGAGTTTCAAAGCAGTAAACTGGGAGGAAATTAGGGATTTGGGTGTACTGATGTAAACTAAAACAAAACTAGGGAGTGTACTTTTAAATATCAGCAATAAATGTCAAGTTTTGGTGTCAGTTCCCCAGAAAAATCCATCATTTAAGAGGCACGGAGACCAATTTCTACACCCTCACAATAAAACATACCACAGTTAGCAGGGTAAAGACTGTGGCTTCTTGCAAATGTAGTAAATCATTGCCTGAAGAAGAAGTAAATGAGGAAGGCTGTGGATAAGTGGGCACACAAAAACTTACATAACTACCAATCATCATGACAATATTACACCTGGAACACAGGAAACATCACAAAGTATGATCATTTTCCTTTAAAGACTATTAAGAGATTTAAAAGTATAGTTAACGCTACACTATCATCCAACAAGGTTATTTAGCACTGTAGACACAAACTCTGAATTTGTAAGCTGCATAGAAAAGCAGCATGATACAAAATACTAGTATGTGAAAATGAATTTACCTGCAGCATTTATAATCAGTCTATAATTACATTTATAGTGGTGTGGAATTGACAAACCTTAGCAATATGATTATTGAATCGCTCAGTATCTGCAAAATATTATTGTCCTCCAGTGATCATAAACTCAGCATCACGCTGTCCTCAGCCAGTAGCCAAAAAAAAATGAGTCACGAACATCTGTTTTTCAGAACAGTACACTGAACTCTCCGCAGCTCTGTTTGTGAATGACTCTTTCCTGATCGACCCACTGTTTGTTTTCTGTTTGCATGTTTGTCTGTTTGTCTAACCCCCCATCTAAGGAAACGTGGTATTGGGACAGCAGTAATGTGACGGATATGATCATGAGCGGCGTGAAGTGCACGGGAAACGAGATGTCCCTGAGTCAGTGCCAGCATCACAAAACTGTCAGCTGCCAGAAAGCGGCAGCAAAGTTTGCAGCGGGAGTCATCTGCTCTGACAGTGAGTGACCGAAACAAGTGGAAACTACTCTGTTGACTGACAGTCTTCATACACATCTTGTGTTGACCTGTTAAAACTCCAAAGGCATAAAGAATCACAAAAGAGAACATCAAAAAAACAAGATCCAACATATATTTATGCATGAAGTTCTTAATCTTTTTCCTTGTTTTTACAACTTCCTGTTTTAGAGGGGAGCTCTGTCTTTAAATGTTCTCTTCTGAGCTTCCTGCCATTTTTTTTTCTGATAATGTGGTAATAGTAGAAGAATTTAATAAATCAAATTAAATTGTTTTTAGTCAACATTGCCATCACATCATCAATTAAAAATGTTGCTCCTGTTGTGAAGTAATAATCACTAGTCAAAGCAATATTGTGATGATGGTGAAAAGATGTAGCATTAGCAGGTTTTATTACATACTGGCAGGGGTGGCAGTAGCTCAGTCCATGGGGAGCTCTTGAGCAAGGCACCGAACCCGCAATTGCTTGGCGCGCCTTCCAGCAGTCGCAGTCCCCTCACTCTGACATCTCTCCAGTTGTGCATGTATAGGTACTGAGCATGTGTGTGTATTTCAGGCCTGTGTGTAGTGTGTTCTAACAACAGAGTGAAAACATTGTAATTTCCCCCCTGGGGATCAATAAAGTATAACAAAAAAAAAAACACTGATATTTACAAGTAGCATAGATGTATGTACTTGAGTAAATGTACTTAGTTACATTTCACCACTGCATTATAATATGAGGAACGTAACTCAAGCCAAATCCTACTACTACCTGTGTACGCAGCGGCCTCTGACCTGGTCCTGGACGCCCCTCTGGTCCAGCAGACAGTTTACATCGAGGATCGTCCTCTGCACATGCTCTACTGTGCTGCTGAGGAGGACTGCCTGTCAAAGTCTGCAGCCAAGGCCAACTGGCCCTACGGACACCGACGCCTGCTGCGCTTCTCCTCCCAGATCCACAACATCGGCCGGGCTGACTTCAAGCCGAAGGCTGGGCGGCACTCCTGGATCTGGCATGCCTGCCATGGGTACTATTATCTTCATTAACATATTTTCTGGAGGACGGCTCTGTTCAGACAAACTGCCTCATCCTAATAACAGCAGACTGGGGTTTAAATGATGCAGTGATACAATCTCATCGGTTCTCAGTGGGGAAACAATTTAATTTATGCCAATGCAGTAACATTATTTTGTCATAAATCTTGAGTCTAATATCATATTTCAGTCCTAAACGTGACCCCAAAACTCCCCCCTACATTTGTGTTCAGTAGTTGTTCAGTTATTTCAGACAAACTCAGAAAGACTAGTTGGAGAAAGAGTTCCAAGTGTATCCTTCTGTAGCCTCTCGGATAACATAGTGTGATAATAGTGGAGGAGAAATTCTGTTCATACAACAGCTTTGCTGGCTTGAAATGAAACTCAATGTGTGAGATTCAAATGCCAGCAGCAGAGATTCAGCCGGTGTTAAGAGCTCACTGAAGTGTTTTAGTCCAAGATGATACATTATATCCACATATCTTCATTTTAAAACAAAAATATTACATATTCTTTTCAGATTTTTTTCAGATTTGTATTGCAAATTCTTCCATTCTACATTTGTTTCCTGACTTTGCACTTTTTACTTTATTTTCTCTTGCACAAAAACACCAAAGCCAAATTCCTTCTATGTGAAAACATACTTTGCAATAAACCTGATTCTGATTAAAACCATCATCCAGTAATAGTATCACAGTATGAAAGTACTGAAGTATTAATTAACTAGTGTCTTTACCGTGTGTATTGATTCACTAGCAATCATTGTAGAAATTGATTCTCTGATTTTGTAACAAAATCAAACCCTTCTCTCTTGCTGTAAAGTCTGCTTATTTTCACTGAAACACCTTGCCCTCTAAGGCATGAAGAACATTTAAGATTTTAAAACATAGGACTCTATATTTCAGGAAAAATCAGGTCTCTACCCAACATGTTTCATTCAGAAATGTATCAGACAGCTAAAGTAAAATCATAATTTCGTGGGACCTTTAAGTGTCTTTTTTAAAACACATTGGTTTTGAATGGTGTGGAATAAAAAGGTGCTTGTTTTGTGTTGTCAGTTATCAAAGGAGGTTATCATTTTTTAATTTATAACAACATTTTCTCTGTATTATACAGCCACTACCACAGCATGAATATTTTCACCCACTATGATCTGATGAACGCCAACGGTACCAAAGTGGCCGAGGGACACAAAGCCAGCTTCTGTCTGGAGGACTCAGATTGTCAAGAGGGTGAGTCTGATGCTTCACATTAGACTCCCAGCACAGGGTCTGTTTTCATTTGTTGAGAGAACCAGAAAGGGTGGAGACAGAAAGTTCCGTACGTCCCACTTCAGGACACTGTCTGAGCTTTCCCACTTATTGAAACAAGTGATAATAATGACATAGATACAGGTTGGATTTTCTGCCATCTTTAAGGTTTTAGGTGTATATAGGCAATTTGTGAGTAAATCAAATTACATGTTTGGAACAGAATGACCCTTTTTATGAATACCCTAATTAATGTAGATCACTGAATCAAAGGTTCATTTCTAAGGATTACTTCATATGTAAATATTCTTATTAAGTCTGTGTTTTATGGATCTAGTAATGTATCTTAAATTAAATCTTTTTGACACTCAGGAGTCTCTAAGCGGTACGAGTGCGCCAACTTTGGCGATCAGGGCATCACTGTGGGCTGCTGGGATTTGTACCGTCACGACATTGACTGCCAGTGGATCGACATCACAGACGTCAAACCAGGAAACTACATTATGCAGGTGAGCACATGCAGCTTAATTTGAGGAACACAAAGAAATAACTGTGCGGTTTCTTAGTGCTAAAAAACATATCAAACTGTGTGGATATAACCTCATAACCAACACAGCAACTTTTGTTGACTAATAGATACGATATATAGCTACAATATTTGAAGCTGCAAATCCGACTATCGTAAACTTCTATTTGACCTCTGTGGTTAAAAAGTTATCCTACCTCTCGTTTTTCATTCCTCCTCTCCTTCTGTTTTATTATGTTTATGAATATTTGAATAACAATAGAGTTTATAGATGAAGATATAAATGGATATCTGCCGCAATTTCCAAAACCAGTCCAAATAGAACCAGATTCACTCTCCATAGAACCAAACAACACTATAGAAAAGACTACAGGAAGTAGTTTGCACTCATCACTTGTTAGATAATACATTTTCCTAAGGGAAGATAATTTTGGAGGGAAAAGGACTGTTAGGGTACTTATTCTTATCATTATTGTTCAAAGAGTACCTGCGGTGAAGTGTGTTGAGCAGAGATGGCAAAAGTACTCACTTCTCGTACTCAAGTAGAAGTACAGCTACTTGTGTTAAAAAAATACTCTGGTAAAAGTAGAAGTATTGATTTAACTTCTTTACTCAAGTAAAAGTAATAAAGTACAGGCTTGGAAATGTACTTAAAGTATAAAAGTAAAAGTAGCCTTGCGAATTTTTTATGCAAAGCTACCTGGACCACACAAATGTTACTAGAGTGCAAGCTGAGAAACTTCAGTGGACATGGAAAAAAGGCTCTTTATGTGCCATTGCCTACATTTTAAATGGATGTCTGCCAGTAGGCCTAAAAAATCACATACTGTATATGATTATTGTGACAGAGACTGGGACTCCAGGTTAATACGATTCTGACTGAGTAGCAATATATGAATTAATTTGTGATTCTATGAGAATTCACAGATCCAGTTTCTCTTTTTTAATCTTCCCTTTAACATTTAAAGGAATCTACATGTACTATATGTGTGTGTGCTCAAATATGGCTTCTGGAAAGAAAATAAAGGATCAAATATGAATTACTAAACAGACATTAATTAAGAAGTTCCCCATACTTTTAGAGTTATGCAGCACATTCACCAGGAGTCATTCTTGACTATCTCAAACATCTCTCTCAGATAAGGCCGAGGATGATTGGGAATGTCTTGCTGCTTGTCTGCCGAATCTCTGGGATCTCCGTTTTCTTCATTTTCAATCATGTCACCGTCCATACTACTAGTGCTAACGTTACCGCCATCAAGCCGCAATGATTTGCCACCGAATCTGTTGAGTCGTCTTGTAGTGGTGCGTCAAGTGAAACCTATATTCCCATCCAATTAGATTGAACTCGGTACTGAAGACGTGAAAAATAATAACGGTAACTCCGCTAAAATTATTTGAAACTTTTTTTTGTAAAATGTAAGGAGTAGAAAGTACTGATATTCGTGTTAAAAATGTAAGGAGTAAAAGTAAAAAGTCGCCACAAAAATAAATAGTAAAATAAAAATATCTGAAAAATCTACTTGAGTACAGCAACGAAGTATTTGTACTTAGTTACTTCCCATCTCTGGTGTTGAGTATTTGGAGAAGAAAACAATATGTGTTGCTGAAGGAAGTTCTTCAGGAATCTGTATCGAGACCCTCCTCTCACCCCAAGACCTGAGAAAAACTCAATCAAACCCAACAAATAGATCAAAATAACTAACTGAACTCATTGTTAATGGGACGCCTGACAACAAAGCCCCGGGTGAACATTAATCCACTTTTAAAAAAACAGTTTATTAATCCTGTCTGTTTCTTGCCTAACATTTAAGAAATACATAAGAAAGCCAGACATCAGCTTTTAATCACAAATGGGTTTATGGTTGTGTTTCAATGTCTGTGATTGTCTAGTCTATATCCTTCGCCTTCCACTTCCAGGATTGCTCCGGTGCTGCAGGAAATTCTGCCGGATGCATGCGTTTTCCGTTTCCTTTTGCTTTCTTTGTGTTGTTATTCTAAACTCTGGTGGATTTGTGAGGACTATGGTTAACTGCTCCTCAGATCTCTGCAGGGTAAATCCAGACAGCTAGCTAGACTATCTGTCCAATCTGAGTTTTTTTCTCGCACAAGTATTTTGCAGCGCCTCTGTGCGGAGTTAGCTCCGCCCATGACGATTGTGATTGGTTTAAAGAAATGCCAATAAACCAGAGCATGTTTTCCTCCCATCCCTGAATGCTGTGTGGAGTAGCCAGACCCTCCTTCAGCGCGCTTTGGAGGAGGGTCTGATGTGAGGAAAATATCTCATTGACATTATTTTGACTGATGTTGCGATTGTGATATGATTCAAGATATTGGAGGGAATGATTGTTTTTGTATCATTATTGTAATTTTTATTGAAAAAAATAAAACCGATTATAGTGTGATTTTTGCGAGGATCTGTACTAAACAAAGCTGTTTTCTGTAGTCTCTAGGATAGGATTTGTAGGCCGGGACGTCTCCGCAGCTCCACAATACTTCATTTTAGAATGGTTTGACACAAATTTGTCTTTAACAAATATTACGCCCCTGTGCGATTTCAATATTGCACTAGTCCATATTGCGATTTCGATAAAATTACAATTAATTATGCAGCCCTACTATCCTGTTATAAAAATGTTCATTTTATGTTCCTCACCTCTTCAGATTGTTATCAATCCAAATAATGAAGTGGCTGAAAGCGACTTCACCAACAATGCCATGAAATGCAACTGCAAATATGACGGGCATCGAATCTGGCTCCATAACTGCCACATTGGTAAGCAGTCAGTAAAGATACCAGATGTTTATGCCAAATCTGGCTCTTATATTTAAACTTTTTTGACTGCTTTGTTCATTGTTTTTAATCCCAACAGGTGATGCGTTCAGCGAGGAGGCAGAGAGGAGGTTTGAGAAATACCCCGGGCAGCTGAATAACCAGATTAATTAATCAACAATAATTTCACAACAAATATAAGACCTAGAGTCGGGTGTTGAATGAATAAAAACACACCTCACTAGCTCAAAAAGCAAGACATAAACCTTTTTTGTTTTCAGGTACCAAAATGGATTTCCTCACATATTATTTGGGATTATGGAAGAAGCCAACAGTATTTTCTTGTGGTGAATGTGTTGTATATTATACTTGAATATTCAAGTGCTAATGTTTTTTTTTGTCAGTCTAATGTGAGCTAATGCTATATTTTTTATTACAAAATAACTATTACTATTAATGAATGTTCTGAGTTATGAATGAGGTGCTATTTTTTTTTACTTGGAGAAGCATGTTAAGAACTATGTGAGGTGTTGGCATTAGCTGTAACACATTTAAAAACTAAAAACTGAGGCATGAACAGGACCAAATGCAGCTCTGTCAAAGTCTTACTGGTCTTCATAGTGGGTATTATGGACAGAAGAGATAGACTGTCCCATTTCCCAAAACCTGCAGGTGCTTTAGAGCAAAACATTAAATATTACCTTACCTGGATACATTTCTCTGGATTAAAGGTTTTATATCAAATACTGTTCAGTTTTCTGCCATCTTGTTCACAGAAATGGTTTGGGTTCCACAGTTGCAATATTTTGTGAATGTATGTATTGCTTATATCAAGGTGCTCAAGAACAACATTTAGTTTGAAGTGCTTTGGAACCAGTTTGAAGCCAACTTCAGCTTGTATGTATTATTATTAATAATCATTTAGGGTCGGAACATACAGTAGATGTACAATTACCTTCAAGAATGTCTGTACGTATGCTGATGTAATCACACCCGCTGCACCGAATAAAAAGGAGAGGAATAATAATGATGCTGCATCTACGAGACTTATATCGATTAGAAATTGTTAGGTCAGATTTTTTACATTTGTGTCACAGTCTTCACACTATTTTGTAAAAAGAAACCGTAGACTAGACACCATCCCTGCGTTCCAATAATCCTACTACCATACTATTTAGTTTGCCAAAAAAAAATAAGATATGGTATGTCCCAATGCATAAAATGTCAAATGCAGTATGCCAAAAATACCAGGATGTCCTACTGCATCCAGTCACATTTAGCAGTATGCAAGCCAGCATGCTGTTCTGGCTAATCTGACCCACAATCCTTTGCACAGCATATATCAAGAGGATCAAAATTCAAGGTGCAATGTTATGAAGAATTAGTATGTCCCAATTGTATGCATACTGCCTGCAACAGTACATACTTTATAAGGGCAACGGCATTACGTACTAAAAGAAAAATGATGCTATTTTGAACTCTAGTCATCTTGCGATGGGATCACACCAGCTGCAACGCCAAATCTGGCCAGGGGCATAAAGTGGAGGGGCCCCTAATCCTACCTCTTACCTCCCTACTTCTGGTGCCCTTGCTCGGGCCACACCCATTTTCAAACTCAGCCTTAATTTCAACTCTCATCTGCACACCTGTAAAGTTCTGTGAAAGCATCTTGCACGGTTGCGATGCTGTCGCGGTGACAATCTCTGGCCGCAGACATAAACACCTGGCAAAGTACACTAAACCGCATCTGTGGTAGTTGACGCTACAGTAGGTGTCTCCAGGACCACATTTTACCACCACGACACACACAGACTTGCAAAGTTAAAACAATACAAGCATCACTGTTGCAGCTGGTAATTATTAGACAGTTTTCGAGTAGCTCTTATTCAGTTTTGGAGACTGAGTAAGTGCACTGGAGAGAATGGAGTCTAATTTTTGTTAAGTAAAAAAAAAAAGGGAATCTAATTTTCATTGTTAAAAGAAGATTCAGACTAATTCAGTGGGAACTCCAGTGAACATTCATTTATTTTACATACATCACATATCCTGAGAAGACAGTAATGATAACAGGAAATGTTACGGTAACATACAGCACTCAAATAAGGAATAAAAATAAAGGCAGGTAATGAAGCTTTCCATCAACAGTCACTTTAATCTACAAATTATCTACTAATGAAAAAGTCTCATATTTCTTGGTTTTCTCATGCTAAATGTTTTCTGTGTTTATTTGAAGAAAATGCGCTTCCAACTCGGATCCCAGTCCTGAATGACGTTCATCCGTCTTTCTTTATCTTCTGAGACACATAACAGGTCGGTCTGGTGTTTTACTGCAGCATTGTCTGTTTAACAACTCTCCCTTCTTTGTCAATGGCAAAGTTGTAATTCTTTGGATTGTCCAGAGCTTCTTCTATACGCTGATCCAAGTTCTCCAATGTGATGAAGTTCTTGGCCTCCTCCTGTAAGAGATTGAAAGTAAAAAGTCACATTAAGTTTGTTTAGGAATATAACCAGGATGCTATTTTGATGCGGGATTTCAAATTTCCACTTTTTTGTATTAGAATTCAACATTTTTAATATAAAATTTCCACTTCAGTTTGGAGGTAACAAAACAGAAAGAAGATAAACAGAGATTGAGAATAGAAAAAAAAAAAATCATACCTGCAATTTTAAAATGTCCCTCTCTTTTTCTTTGATGGATTCTTGCTGCTCTTGTTCACACTGAATGGCAGCTTCTACCTTCTTGCGCTCAGCTTCCTCCTTTTCCTTCTGGATCCTCAAAATCCTGAAAGATACAGAGGAGAAAGTGAGCTTTTACTTTTGGAAATAAAGAACAAAATCTTGTTGTTTTTTTAAGCACACAGATGGAAACTAGACACGGTTGACCGTATCTTTGAATGAGGTTTTTACTCATGTTGTAATTTTGAGTCTATTTTTACCGGAGTTTGAGCATGCGGAGGTTCTCCTGGTTGTTAAAGGCCATGAGGGTGCGATGCTCCGTCGCCTCCTGCCTCGCCCTCTCCTCCGCCAGGGAGCCCGTCTCCTCCTCGTACTTCTTCCGAAGCACCTCCTCCTTAAACTCCAGCCTGACGAACACAGAGGAAAGAACCACATCAATTCAAAAAGGAAGTCCTCCTGCAGAATCAGTAGACAGTAGTAGTAGTAGACACGTGTAGTTTATAGAAGGGCAGGACTACAATTCCCAATATTTAAAAAAGAAACCAGTCGGAATGTTAAAATATACGTGTTTAAAACTGTATTTCAGTGTCAAAATTGATAGTATCAACTTCAAGCACACAATATTTCATAACTCTGACAACATGATGTATGACTGTATGACAGAAATAAAGATTAATGATAATCACAAATTCCTAGACCCTAAGTTGAAATATTTAAACTGCTTGTCTTGTTGGACCAACAGTCCAAAAGGCAAATACGTTTACTTTACTACTATTCACATTTGAAAAGCTAGAAAAAGAAGAAATATCTGCATTTTTACTTAAAAATCACAATTATTAGATTATCAAAATTGTTGCATATTCACTTTCTGTAAATTGACTAATCAGTTAGTCGGTTAATCATGCTGTTCAAGTTAATGGAAATCAAATTGATTGTTTAACTACTTTGCAGACAAGAGTATGTTGTATAAAATGTCTGCAGATTATGTTACAATTTCAACCATACTTGGGACACACACACTACTATCCATTGTCTCGCTCTCTGTTGGACTGACTGAATGAATGAATGAGATATATATATATATATATATATATATATATTCACTGCTGTTCTCCTTTGTGTCTTTAATTGCTCATGTATAGTTTCTATGTTACCATTATTCGTTTTACTTTCTCTATTTATCTGTATACTTCTGTATATATCTGTGTGTTGCTGCAAAACCCAAATTTCTTATTCAAAATACATACATCAAGAATGTTGATTCAAATTAGGGGATGCAAATTGAAAGCATTTTTTTTTTTTTTTTATTCCTTACAGATACTTTGACAGAACACAAATTTGGAGTGCAAATTTTGGCACATTTATTGGATGGAGGTTGAGGGTAAAACAAATGTTATTTTGAGAATAAAGAAATGTTGAAAGTTTGGGAAACAATTTCCAGCACCGCAGGGGACACAGATTTTGAGCAGGAAAACTGAATTTGCCACAACACCTGTTAACGTCCGAGACATGTCCGCTCCTACGGTTACTAACAGTGGTGATTTAACGTACCGAAGCGCCCTCATCATCATCTGGTACTCCGTGAATCTCTCCTTGAGGACGACCATCTCCACCGGGTCGACCGGGGGAGGAACTTTGATTCGCCCCTCTTTAGACTTGGCCACCGGGTCTGTGCGGGACTTTCTTCCCCGGACAGCCTCCACGAGCACGGCGCTCCTGGGTACGAGGAGCCGGGCCACCTGGATGCTCCTCCCGCCGATTACCTGGAACATGGCGGCGTCGAAATGTGGCTACAGGTGAAAACTATTACTCGCTCTGTTTAACCGTTAATCAAAGCGTTTGAAAGTTAACATTGAGACAGACATGTTATCGACAGAAGCAGGCGGCAGCCATGTTGGCGTCCTCTGACCGAAGGAAGTAATTTGCAACGTAATTTTGCTAGACGTTGTCTAGCCTCTACCGCCATCTGTAGGTAGCAGAAAATGTTTGTGCATATAATACACAAGCTGTCTATGATAATACGTCCATATGGTCTGTGCTCATTATTAAAACTGAGTTGTCCTACACCAGTGTTAGTGTCGAACGTCGAGTCAGTAAGATAACTATAGTGGCAGATAGCTAGCTACGAAGCTAAGTAGTTAGCATAGACTAATCTATGGTAGTTAGTTAGCTTAATTAGCTCAGCAGCCAGGTACATTTATAAACAGTTACCCTGCCATGTGCATGTGAAGTGGTGGAAGAAATATTAAAAAATATTTTACTTTAAGTAGAGAACAATTAATTGTACATAAGTATAAAAATACTTTAAGAACCAAAATAATTCCTGCAGAAGCAGAATGGCCCATTTCATATTATATTGAATTATAATTACTGATGCACTCGTGTAACGTTACAACAACGTTTAATGTTGCAGCTGGTAAAGGTGGGGCTAATTATTTTACTGCTGGATAGCTTGTATACATTATACATATATACATTATCATTGTTTTATTGATTATATTTTGTATTATTAATCTGAATCTGCAAAGTTACAAGTAACCAAAGCTATATAAATACATGTGTGTAGTGGAGTAAAAGTATAAAGTAGCATAAAATGGAAATACTCAAGTAAAGTTCTGATACCTCAAAATTGTTATTGTTGTTGTAAATGTAAATCAAATGAAAATCCAATTCAAAGGAATTGGAATTACTTTAGTAAGTTTCTTAAAAAACAGTTAATTTCAGTTATGAGAGTACTTCTAATTACTTAAAGCTTGTGTTAAATATAAGTTAGTAAGTTAAATATGACGTCAGCAGAGACCAACTGACTCTTGAAAACACTTAATATTTGGTATGCTGAGCTATTGTTTTACACTCACAATATGCAGTCAAAATAAATGTGAAAACTGCATTTTGTTGTGTTCCTTCAGGGTTCAGTGGGATGCCGGGTGTCAGCCTGGTGACTGATGATCCTGCTGAGACAAGGCACCGGCACATTACAGCTCCAGTCGGGATGCCAGGAACATGGAATGATGGGAAATGGCGCAGTGCTGTTCATTGTGACATTGAGAACTGTAAGTAAGGAGACATTTTAGCAGGATGAAGAGACGTGTTTTGCCATTGTTATACGTTTTTTCTCGAAATCACACATCAGAATCAATCATGGGATATATTCACCATTCTCAGCAGTGTTAGATTCAGCCTGCCAAGTCCCTTTAGCTTTTCACTATTAACCATTACTATATAAATTTCTATATATTCATTGCACCTTAGAGGCGCCTCATCTTTAATATTGGATTTCGTTATAAAAGACATTAGTTAACATTTTGCAGTTGTTTGTAGATCTTCACTGATGTGGTAAGAAGAGCCCCGTGATTGGAATCTGGGTCATTATGACTGAAATATTCACCTTGTTTGGATACGCAAGAAGTCTTTGCTGATTGCTCTAAAACTAGACAAAAATAGACAAATCATTTTGTTGTACATGAGAGCTACAGTGGAGACCCAACATCGAAATGAGCTCTTCTCTTCAACCCGTTGTAATGTCCTAAACATCCTCAAAAGTGTCAAATGAAAACCGGAGATGTGAATTGATTTGCAGGTCAGTTATATGTTTATTCAGCTTGTTGCCGGCCGTTACAGGTACACCGAGCTTGATGGTGCAAACTTTGTATTAGTTTCACAGATGTAAAGCACCATTTAGATCTAACATCAGCAGACAGACAACAAGGAGCTCCTGCACTTCTCTTTCAGTTTAATCATTTAGCTTTGAATGAACTCACAGAACCAAAAAAAAACTAATCGAATGCAGATAAGCTGTGAGACACACTGCATGGATATATACGGAGAAACCAGTAACAATTAGTCTTCCACAGCATTTACATGTCCAGATGCTTATTAGAAATTAGAAATTTAAATAACCGGCCAAATAGAAACGACCCAAACTCCCTCTGGTTTTTAAACCAACCAAACTTGTAGTATTTGTGTAAATGCAGAGGAAGAATAACTAAAAAAAAGACAACAATGAGTTTTAATATAGTGAAAAGAATTCTTTTAAGGTTACTGTTTCACTGACTACTAGAGAGCCAGGGGTGCAGGACAACGCATGGATCGATTGGTAGAGTTCCCGGTCAATAATGCTGCAGGTTTCTTGCATCAGTTCAAACACAGATAAAGTCCAAGCATCAAGAGATGAATGGGGGATTTATCCTCCTTCACAAACAATTGGTCAAATGTTTGCACAACGAGGGTTGACAAGAGTCAAATAGGAACTCTGCTGCTTGGACCTTAACGTGCGTGACAGAGAGGAACTCGGCCAAAAACAATACTGCCGTCCGACTTAGCTATGCAACTAATGCAGCGCAGCCACTCTGCGTTTTTACAGTTTGCCATCTCCTTGATGTGTGGTGTCAGAACGTGTGTAGAAGAAGGGGGACTTCTGGTGGACCTCTTGTTTTTCACAAGGGCGCATCTGTCTTGAGAAGGATGAGCTTTGGATTGCGATTTGGGAGGAGTAATGGAGTATCTGGGAGGGGGGGGGGAGATAACAGAGGAGATAATGTTAAAGAAATGAGAGAGGAAGGGAGGGAGGGAGGGAGGGAGGGAGAGAGGTGATGTTCAGGACAGGAAAGAAGGGGAATGAAGTATCCAGGTTGATGCCAGGCTGGTGGCATTTAGGTTTTAGTTAAGAATGGCAAGGGAAGGGTAAGCCAGACGGATCTCTTCTCCCTCCAGGAGTTTCCTGAAAAGAAAAAGAAAACCGATTATGCTTGAGCTTACTGTGCATTTATTTTGTGCTTATTTACGGAAAAAGTGTGATACATTACTTGAATATGTGAAACTGTTATTTCTGTCAGGTGAGATTAAAAAAACCAGGTCTTTTTTTAAACGTGTTGCCCCAGAGTCATATAGTCATACATATTTGTTTAAGATAAACTAAATGTCCAATATCAGTGGAGACAAAAGCCAGATCTCACCTGTACGCAGCTATTTCAATGTCCAGCGCCATCTTCACATTGAGAAGGTCTTGGTAATCCCTCAGGTAGCGCGCCATCTCCTGCTTGGCGTCGTTGATATCCCGCTCCAGCTCACTTATCCTCATCTATGAATGCAAATAAACAGTCATTCATTATCAAATATCACCGTTAGTGATGCTAGACACAAGGATACATACAACCTTTGATACACATTTTATTTTAGTTTGGTTTTGCTTAAAGAGATTTGCTTCAGTAAAATAACATATAACATTTAAATCCCTGGTGTCTTTTTAGAGTGTGTAGCTACGTTGTGCTCTCTGACTTCATTCAGACAGTAACCTTGCAGATTGTTACCTATGCTGTGAGTCTGCCATCATTTCCTGCTGAGCACTAAAGTGTGGGGAGGGTGTAGCTGCTGCAGAGAATATATTTACATCTTGTTGCAAAAAAGAAGCTTCTTCCTGCTGTTTCTCTACTCTCTGCACGTAGAGTGCTGTCTTTGATTCTGGTGTCTACTAATATCATTCTCTCTTAAGACCCTTTACATGCCATCTTTCATCTTTCTGTCTTTTCCTGCCCCTTTTCCCTGTGGGTGAAGAAGATTGCTTCTGTCAGAGAGCACCTCTCATGTCATATGCGAGCACAAATGGGCAGATAAGCGGACCAGGCACCACATACTGGTTCACATTCCCCTACTGGGTGAATATTCATGCGGATCAGGATCCAAATAGCCCTCATTCACCTGGTACTTTGCCACCTCTTTGTCCTGCGTCTCCTCCAGATCCTCCAGCTGCTTGTTCAGGGAGTCAATGACGTTCCGGAGAGATTCGATCTCAGAGGAGCGGGACTGAAGCAGTCTCCGGTACTCCATGGTCTCCTCCCGGATGGCGTGCACGGCCTCGTTGTTTTTGCTGGCCATCTCCGCCACACTCGCGAACTTGCTCTTGTACCAGTCTTCGGCGGTTTGCATGTTCTTGTTTGCCAGCCGCTCGTACTGTGCCCTGATGTCCCGCAGGGCAGTGGAGAGGTCAGGACGGGAGACGTCCACGTCCACGCTGATGTTGGCCACCTGCAGCTGGGCCTGCAGCTCCGCTTGCTCCTCTGCAAAGACCTTCTTTAGGAACACCATCTCATCGCAGAGAGAGACCACGGTGGCCTCGGCGTCGCAGTTGGAGAGCACGGCCCTGCTGGCCTTCTCCCTGGCCCTCTGCAGGGCCTCCTCAGCATCTATGCGCCGCCTCGCCTCCTCCTCAAAGCGTTCCTTCATCTGCTCATACACGTCATGCAGGTAGTCTCTCTCCGCCTCCATCCGCATCTTCTCGCCGTTCTCCGAGTCGATCATGGCCCTCAGGCTGCGCGACTGCCCCTCATAGAGCGTCTGCAGACGGGACGGCTCGCTCTGCCGCCTCCTCAGCGCCTCCAGCTCGGCCAGCAGGGCTCGGTTCTGCAGCTCCAGGTGCCTCACCTTCTCGATGTAGGTTGCGAAGCGGTCGTTCAGGTCCACCAGCTGCTCCTTCTCCTGGGAGCGCACGCCCAGCAGCTCTGTGTTGAGGGAGCTGGCATGAGCCAGGTCCATCCGCTCAGACCGGTCTGGCAGGGAAGAGGAGGCCAGCCTCTGGATCCTCTTCCCGGACGGAGGAGCTCGAGGAGAAGCGTAGAGGGAGGAAGACATCGAGGATTTGGTGGTGGTTTGGGAGCCTCTGTAGCTGTCCCAAGGGCGGCGGTAGGAGAAGAAGGTATCATAGCTCATGATGAATTTTTTCTTGTGGATTTTTTTTTTGTTTGTTTAAGAAAAAGGATGTGGGATTTTTTTTTAGTTTCAGAAGGTTTTTTTTAATGTCCCCCTTGTTCTGCACACCATCGGTGATGATGAGTGGGCGTTTTGCACTGCACCAGCTCAGTGATGCTGCAGATCCCTGGCTTTTATAGAGTGAGGCTGCCCCCCGCCCCCCTCCACCACAGAGAAACATCAGTGCTGTCAGCATCCACCAGGCCAATAGCAGACTGCTGCAGTGAGAAGACAGGAGGTTGGTTTTCAGACTCCCTCTCAGCCTCAGCAGGCCGGGTTGGCGTGGTAGAGCAGGTTTTCTTTTAATCTGCCCTAAAGATCGCCTCGCAATCAATTACTCTCATTACTCTATGCCCTTCTGGAGGCACATTATACTCAACTTTATTCCCTCAATGCATTCTCAGACGCATCTCACAAGCAGTGAACACGTCCTAATTAAAACTGGGGCAAACCTTGTGAAAAGGACTTGAAACAAAGTCTTTTCCACAACCCATTTAGAGAAATCAAAGACATAGTGCTTAAAGGGGCATATACTTTAACACACCGACACTTAAGGGTTGATGTTATAGAAAAACAATAAATGAATTACCACACCGATTGCTTGGTACTTAAATAGATTGATGTGGTTGATAAGTGCCCACTGCTTTATCTGAATAATATGAATGATGATGTTGATGAATAATCCCACAATTAGCCAACTTGCACAGATATCAACAATCTTTCCTGCTAATTAAACATTAAACAGATGGCTGGTGCTTTGTTTTGTTGCTTTATACTTTATATATTTTCCTCTTATGCACTTATCTTTTTTCATCATCTCCTCTCTCCATTGCTTCCTGTATTGCTATGAATGTCCTTTATAAGATAGATACCCCTTCGCCGTGCTCTATATACTGCTGTTGTTCCCAGACTATCTTTAGATGTGTCTGTCTGATCTATTTAGATTACAAATTGATGAGTCGCTGATGTCCTATCTATATGTGCTGACACAGAGAAACACTCCTCCTGCTTAATACCCATGATGACTCAGAGGGTGCCTTAAAAACACCACTAGTAGCCTATTTGTTTGAAAAAAGAGGCTAAAAGCAAATAGGTAGCTTATACAGGAATCGATTAAGATCTCTGTACAAGGACACGTTTTTGGTGGCAGACATTTTCACACTGATGACAGTTGTAAGACAAACAGTAAAAGGAAAGTGATTAAGATTTCTAGCACAAAATTACCATAATTTACCAGCAGTGTTGATTTAGTAGTATTATCTTTTCATTATATACGTCATGATTATTTTATTATTCTCATTAACTTTGAGAATGACTACACAGGAAATATATCAAAATTGCCACCCTGATAAACGCAAGAAAGCCTTAAAACGTTTTGGGGATATAAAGCCCCATGCTTTATTCAATTTGATAGAAGAGGAGTCTTGGGAAGAAAACTATGGCATCCTCTGAAGTTCTACTACACAGCCACCAGCAAGCCTACAAAGCAAATAATAAAGCAGTATTATTATGCCAGTAGGTGACACCATTTAGCCAGGTAAGACCCTCCATCAGTTTTTGTTCCCAAACTGAAATCTTAATACCTGCCAAAGTAAAGGGATCTGATCCAATTAGTTAGAAAATGGTAACATTATTGTGTTAGTTCCAAAGGCTTTTGTAGAGGGAGGTGCTCTAAATTCCATTGATGGTGTTGCAGTTCTTGCTAAAAGAGGTCAATGACGCTCATTGATTGCTCAACATTTAAAGGGACAGTTCACCCAAAAAGACTCAAAAAGATGAAACTGATTCTCTCCACCAGCTTATTTGTACATTTGAACATGTATACAGGGTGTCCAGCTCTAGCCCCTGGCTAGTGGTAGCTGGAGTAGCTTCAGTGTGGCTGCTTGATTATTCAAGCTGTACTGTTTTTTACCCAACTGCAGATAAGCCTAAAGGCGTTTGATCTGTAGTGCTCACAGCACCAAAAAAAGAGTGTGCTGTGAAAAAAAGCCTCTTGTTACATCCGAAGGCTTTTATAACTTGAATATATAACTTGTAGGATTTAACGGCAGCTTAAATGTACGTGCAGTCAGGGTTACAGAACGGTGTCGCCTGTCAGTAGATCTGTGACGTCATGGCCCGATACGCACTGCAGGACTAATGATGGGTTAAAACATCATTTAACATGAGTACTGGGCTTCCATAGAAACGCTCACCTCATTTTTGGCACATTTTACTGTGTATTGTTATCTTTCGTAGAGGGGGATAAAGTCCATTTAAACTGTTGCAGTTCTTAGTAGCTGCCAAAAGAGGTCGATAAAATGCATCGATTGCTTGACATTTAAAAGGGACAGCTCACCAAAAAACACAATCCAATCGTTTCCCCCCTCTTTTAGCAGGAGTGTTTTGGTGCAACTTTGTGAGTATTTTAGCTATCAACTGTAGTTAACCCAAATAGTGAGTGAACAAGATTTTTCGTGCCCACAGCACCAAAGAAGATGGCTCTCAAAAACACTTAGCGGCAGTGCAGTATCCCAAATATGACATGGTTACTCACAGGAATCCACAGATCTCATTTCGAAAAGTTTCATCTAGAACTATTGCTACAAATTTAACTAAATACGCCCACCAGCCGTTTTTCTCTGCACATAAAGAAAAATCTCTCCCCAATAAGGCCTGTGAATAATCACATATAACATTTAAAGTATATATAAAGGAAAAACGTTTACTGTGTTTCTTGGTGGCCTATCTCTCAATACTAAAAGGTTATTTTTGATAAGTGAGATAATGTTGCATGTAAACATGATTTAAAAAGAACTAAATTACAATTACTCATCAACACGCAAACATGCCTGGACTTTAGGGTACAAGGAGCTGCTTTTAATTTCTGGCATTGAAGGGTGTTCACAAGTTGTCAGTCCCAGATATGTGAGGTATCACACATTGTATCAGAGCTGACTTTAAAAGAACTTCCTGATTTTCTCTCACATGGCTAAAACCAATCCATCATAAATTATAAAAAGCATGGTCTTGGCTCAGTTCTCATTCATTTACACACTCCTTCACTATAGATCCATTTTGTTAAATAACCCAGTGCTCATATGCAAGTCCAGTGTAGATCTTTTAATAAAGGTGATTGTCATTGAAGGTTTTGAACACTAGGTGGCGTATTTGCATCACACGTCAGTGTGACTATTTCACATACTGTAGTTATTTCAGCTGTCTTCAGATGAAAGACAGTTGTGAAAATGCCTGTTCAGTCATGTGTGACAAAATAATCGTAACCCAAAAAAAACATATTCAGTCATGTTATCGCTGCTGATGGGTGAGCGATTGATGGTGTATTAAAATCAGTTGCAGTCCCATATAGTCAAAGAAAAATGCAAATTACAAGTTTATTCAGAGTCATTTACAGTGAATATATTTCCCAATGATACGCAAGGTAAAAATAAGTACATAAAACATTTCTATTGACAGATAAAGACTTTGGAATGTCAGGCTTTTCATTGCTAAAATTGTTCACCCCTTTGATACATTTACAAGAATTGCAGGAATATATTTCCACGTGGAAAAAAAAGAAAAATCAATTCAGTGTCTGTATTTTTGAACAGTAAACTAAAATGATATAGCTTGGAGCTTCTTGGAGAACATGTAGGCCAGATCTACCTTCCACTGTTTTACATTCAGTTGAAATCTGCAAAATACTATATCCACATAAAATCACACAAAGAATATAAGACATCCAACATATAAACAATACAGAAATTACCTTTAGGCTATAGGTTTCAATACAAAAGTGTATTCCTTTGGTACAAAACATTTCTCTCAGAAAATAACTGTGCTCGATGTAAAGAAGAATATATCTTGCATGGCCTGTCAGACTTCTTACATCCAGGGCCAATGAACTATGGGACTAAACATTCCTATCATATCAGGAGTGCTGCATATTCATTTATGTTGGCATCTCAAAAAAACAACAACAGAGCAGCCCCGCTGACATGCACAGGGCTCTTTGCACTGGCACTGTGCTTCTTGAAACACAGCAACTTCTGATTACAGTATGAAGGTGGTCATTCACAGGTCGATCTGTACAGTACTTTGGTTCATTTTTTTATCACCAAGTCCCTAAGAGTGCTGGGGAGGGGGTATACTATGTGCCCATAGAGTTACAGGATGACGAAAAACATTACAAGTGAAGCAGACATACAAAAACAAAATCAATAAAATCTTTCTTTTTCTTTTTTTTTCTTCTAAATCTTTGTCTCCAGACTTGTCTTGTGCATGAAATGGGGCAAACATGACTGCCATACAATTTACAGTGCAACTCAAACTTCATACATCTCCTCGACTAGAAGATCTTCAGCCTTTTGCCAATCGGCCTGCCTCCCTTTGCCGCTCTCTGGCTCGGCTGGTCTCTGGAAAGCGGGCAGTACTTGATGGTGTGCGCATTGTCGCCGTTAGCACTGCAGAGGGGACAGGTGTATGCCCGGAGGATGGGGCACAGGACTCTGCCGTCCGCTGTCTTCAGGATATGGGTGCCGTAAACTTCCTCCGGGGCGCCGTTATTCCGACAGAAGACGCACACCTTCGGTTCCGGCTTGCCCCTCTGAGTCTGTTTGCGCCTCCTGTCCATGGAGAGCAGGTCGAGGCCGGCGAAGCTGCCCCTGTAGGGGGGTGAATCTCTGTCTCCCAGCGGCGAATCACCAGCAAGGTGTTCGTACGGCCTGAGGAGCGAGAGGCGCTCCTTGAGATCATAGATGGAGATCGGCGGGGAGCCCGGGGCCGCGCAGCAGCAGTCCAAGTGTCCGTCGCTGTCCCGGCCGTGCGCGATTACGCAGGAGCATACCGGGGAGTCGTCCTCCAAGCCCAGGGTCGCTTTAAGGGACTCGGTTATAGAGTTGGGGCTGCAGGACGGGCTGTTGATTTTATTTTTGGCGACAAGTGTGGACAGGCCGAGGTAGTCGTTCCAAAAATTAAAGGTGTTATCATAGGGAGAGCGCGCGTCCAGGTAACCGCTGTCTAGAAAATCCATGCTGTCGGAGCTGCAGAGTTTAACGTCCACAGTGGTGAATAGGCGTTTCGGATGGCGTCAGCATGGATAGTGCGTTGAGGTGATCTACTCTCTTCTCTCGCTGGGTCTAGAATGCAGAGCAGTCAACATGTAGGCGCTGATAAATCCTCCAGAATAAAAAAAAAAAAAGGGGGAGGCGTGGTTTGGTTCAAGTTGATTATCTCTCTGGCCCCATAGGAGGGTCTACACAGCAGAGCAGGGAGTTACTGAGCTGAGAAAAAATCAGTTTCCCTCCCAGGATGTGACTGTTACCACAGAAAGAGCGTCTCTTTGTGTTGCAAGATAACTATTTATCCTGTCGGTTGAGAGAAACTGGCTTTTTTTTCTTCTTCTTCTCAGAAGCATTTATTAAGTTGTGTTGTTCTTGTGTTGTTGATTTTTAAGAGAGAACTAAAAAAAATAATTCTGTTTTGCCTTGACACCCGTGGTGTTGGGTGGTTTTCTACCGATACATTTAACCCATAACTGCATTTGTGCAATATTGACACACATTTGGTCAGCGAGTTTTGTGATTTTTAATGTGTACTTAGGAAACCACTATTATTCAATTTACAGCCAGGTCATAAAGGGTTTTTAACAGACGTGATGCTTTGTTTGGTATGTAAAGGGAACTCTCCACTGATTTTGTGTTGCACTTCCATGAAGTTAGGGGACTTGATAAACAGATTTTTAAAAAGAATAGTCAATCAATGCAGCAGAGGCCACGACTCCTTGACTGTTTGTCCATAGTTTGTAAAAAAACCCCGGGATCCTACATTTTTCTCATAGCCTCTCACCCTAAACACATGGTTTAGAGTCAGATATCGGTCTAAGCTAAGCTCAGAAAGCCTTCATTACATCATCAGGGTGATTTTCTCAGACCCGACAATGCTTTTACAGCCACAGGAAATATTATAAACTGTTTTCACAGACTAAGTAACCATGATCTTCTTCTGTAAAATCATTTGAGTTTCCCTTTTAAAGATCTTTGGATAACTTGGCACGACACAGATAAAATGTTTTTTTTGCAGTCTGTTTCTGCTTCCCGTAACATTACAGACAAGAAACAAGAATGTGCCACCTGGTGTTTGCAGATCAGTTTGGTTAGAAGAAAAATGCAGAGTAGGAGCAATTCCTGTGCGGCGCTTCAGTTTCTCACCAGCGTAATATCTCGGACACATTTTGTTTCTTCTATTATTAGCTTTTTTTCTTGTAAATCACCAGATAATTTCACCACTTCAGGACTCTAAACATTATTCTGATAACACAATCTGAAAATAAGGAGTCACGTATCGCAACTTATAGCCGACCTGACAAGGGGTCACATAGACACAGCTTTGTTTTAGGGTGTCACATGCCGCTAAAAGTTGGGAGCCATTGGCCTACACTCTAATTTATAAGGAGTTTCTAAGAGTTTTACAGGAGAGGTACACAGTTTTCTGAAGATTTTGTCCCACATGTCCTACATTAAAAATGGATCTCAGTGATGATTACAGTGACCAAAAACTGTTGTGTATAGGAGTAGGAGTATGTGAGTATTGTTTTAAAACAGACTTGAAAATATGTGAACCTATCCTTTAAGCCAGGGGCGTCAAACTCATTTCAGTTCATGGGCCACATAACCCTAATTGGGCCAGAGTAGTAAACCACTCCAGAAAGATCAGAAACTTTATCTGCCACAGAGTTTCTCGTCAGCTTGATGTTGGCAAAAGCAAGTTGCTTCTGCTACGACAGCGTTCTATGACCATTGTAGGAAAAAAAATAATGTTAGGGATCTTGGCTATCACCAGACCAAGGTCAGTCTTTTAAGATTGAACAATAATCTGGGGAGTCTGCTCTGTATTTTCTACCGCACAAGAGGCGGGATCAACGGGCGTAGTTCAAATGACTCTGTACGCAATTGGATAGTCCTTCAACCAATCAGACCGACGATCTGGGTGACGTAAATTAGGCTTTTACCATAGCCGGTCGGCAGTAAGGCAAACACATCCTTCTTTTGTAGGAATTGTTCCAGGGTAAGTTTCTGTTCCGTTTTCAGAGAAAACTTGCCTTTGAAATCTTTTAAAACAGCAGCGCTCAGTAGTTTCTTTTTTTTTTTGGCCGCCATGTTGAATGGAAACAAAAAGCTGCTTGCCGTCGCTTCTCCATCGTCATCGTGTTAAACCCACCAATAGCGCGCCAGGTGGATAAGCCAGATCCACCTGGCAGATTTGTAACAGAAGCAGGATAGATAATCGTACAGGTTTCCAGCCGCAGAGGCAGGGTGAAATCAAATCGCCGGCAGATTGGGCTGGGTTTACCCAGTCTAGGAGAGACGGGTAATATTCTGAGAAAAAAACTGTAAGATTAAAGTCGTAAATTTACGGAAAAAGAACTCTGATATTCTCTGAGATTAAAGTGGTAAATTTGGAATTGGAATGAATTACTTCTCTGCAATTTTCACACTTTTGCAAAGTCATCCAGTGGGCCTGATTGGACCCTTTGGTGGGCCGGTTCTGGCCCACGGGCCGTATGTTTGCTTTAAGCTAAACCTTTCCTTACATCCTAAAAGTCCTAAAAGTTAGTAAAATTAATAAAACAGTCATCACCCACAACAAGCACTGGGGAGTCAGAATGAGTAGCAACATCAGTATCAGCAATATATCAAGAAAATAACGCTCAAATTCATCAACACAAAATAGTCTTTCTAGGACACAAAGTGCAGTGACACGACAACAATGAACCATGAAGGCAACATTTAAAAAAAAAAAAAATCTGGATCTTGCATTTGACCACTTTGACAGATCCCTTCCTGCACTGATGAACCTATAGTGAGTCGTTGCACGTGAAGCTGCCGTGTCCTCCCTGCACCTGTTCAGCTTCCCCCGAGTCCTCGGCTTTGTGCTCACAACCAACCCTCCTCTGCTCCATTGTCTCCTCTCTACAGCGGGCCGTTTAAATTCATTAATATGCATTAAAACGGAGTGTGTCGCGTGTGTGTGTGTGTGTGTGTGTGTGTGTGTGTGTGTGTGTGTGTGTGTGTGTGTGTGTGTGTGTGTGTGTGTGTGTGTGCACCAGTTAAAGCTTAGTAAGACAGAGACTCCCAAAAAAAGAGCTTGATAACTGACCTGACTGCTGGGACAATGACTGTGTTACTATTTTTGTCAGACACTCAAGTGAAATATTAAAGGCAGTCAAAGTTGAGACCAAAGTCATTTGCACGTCTTGTATTTTGAAATTCAAGCTAAGATCCAGTTTGCCACCACTGTGGGGGGGTTTCATTGATGAAATAAATCAATATCAGTCATTCACAGACTTAAAGTGAGTCTCCTGTGATTCAGTTTTATAGGCAAATGTATATAAAAACTTAAATCCATAGTTTTATCTTCCTACTTCTGGATTCAGTGTTGTTGTTTTTTTTTGTTTTTTTTGTTTATTACAACTTTAGGTTTTTGTACATTGGCAATCCATATAAATAATGAAGTAAGAAACCTGTATTTGCTGTTCCAAAAGGATTGAATTTGATCTTAAATGATGTTAAAATCCTGAATTTGCATGACCCTATAAACATTAAAATGGATTCTTCGAAAAGAGCAAACATTTGCTGCTGCTATAAAAGTTTCCAGCGATTGTGTAGATGGGACAAAGCATGAAGAAAAATGGTGTAAGTGAGACAGTTTCTTGTATGTGAGAATAAATTATAATCAGGATACACCACATGGTCCATTTTCAAGGGCACCTCCGGCTCTGCATGCACAAAGGAAATCATGAGAGAGCATTTAAAAGATGAATGGCTGCCAAATCACAATAGATACATTGCATCGGGGCCAATATGACATGTGGCTCTGCTGCTTCAGGGTGCCTATATTACTCTTGATGCAAAATGTGTTTGGCAGCAACAAAGAAAGTATTGATAATGAATATAAAATACAGAGTCCCATCACTTGATAAACGGTGACAGCTGATCTTACACAAGGATATCCGGCATGAAAACAGGAGTCAAGGCAAGTTTAATTGTATTCGTGTGGCACGGTTTGGCACCTCTAAAACACAAAACAGCAAAAAGTGCTTGTAAGGAAAAGTAGGTTTAAAACACAATAAAGATTTAACAATTTAAGCAAATTAAGATAAGATACAAATAGATAAAATAATAATAAACAGAATACAGTTTCAGTGTAGTTACAGTGCAGTAATAAATTACCCCAAATTTAATAAAGGAAACTAAAGTGCATAGGAGAAAATAAACCAGTCAAGGACACAGGGAAACAGAACAGTTTTTAATTAAGATTTAAAAGAGGCCAGAGTTAACAAAATGCAGCTTTATCGTGGTTAGGTTTAAACACTCAGTTGCCAGTTTATTAGGTACACCTAGCTGAAACAGTCCCGCAGTAAATCATCTGTTTTAAAGACGCGTTGATTCAACCCTATGGTCATTTCTGAGGTTGTAGTTTGTGCTGCTGTGCTGTGAATTGTATTGCATTATACCGAGAGATGTTTCTATTATTTGGCCCATACCCTCATTGATATTTAAATGTGATGGACAAAATATGAGAAACACATGTCAGTATAATGCAATATCAAAAAGATGATACAGTTGAATCAACACCTCTCTAAAACAACAAAAACTGTATAACAGTATAGGTATAGGTAACAGTATAACCTCTATTAAGGGAAGATTTACTGCAGGACTGTTGGGTCAGACTGCATTAGTTTTAGCTTGGTGTACCTAATAAACTGGCAACTGAGTGGATATTTCAAGCATATCAGAAATATACTTTGCCCCTATAGGACATTAAGTGATTCAAATTGAAAGATAAGTCTGATAAGTATATGATCTATCTTATTTTTCATAGAGCTCCATCGTACTGGGTACTGTAGTTTATTTTTGATCCATTCCCAAATACACCGTCCTGCTGCCGTAAACACCCACGAGCACACCAAATGAGTATCAGTCCGCGGCTGTAAATAGTCCCTGACAAAATGCACATCCTGTTTGACTCATGTTTACTAGAAATGACAGTTCCCAGATGTTTTATGAAAGTATCAAGCCTTAAATAAAACCCAATATATTTATGTGTTTAAGATCTTCAGTAGAAACCATTGGGCTTAGGGATGAGTGCTACTGACAAGGTAGAGAAGTCAGAAAATATTGAGAAACCCATTGTTGGTTTTGGTCTTTTCATGGAATTTGTTAAAAATATGAAAATTACAGAATATCGCCAGCCCTATCCTTTAATTTACTAAAATTAATAAAACTACTCGAAACTAGTGTAATAATGTGAATAATGTGTTCAGTTCTCTTTCAACATATTTCTGAATGTGGTGCAGTTGTCTAATGGTCTTTTAAATACATAAAAACTAATACATATTGATTGTTATTGAAATTTTTAACAGCTTTTTGTTTTTTTTCCCCTTAAAGTCGATAGGAAGCAAGAAGCAATAGAAGGCATAATGTAAATTTTAGGCACTTAAAGACACGTAAAAGGAGTGCATGATAAGCTTAAACTAGCCACGATAACAATAAGAAGTCAAAGAGTTACTTCCGTTAGCCAAATAGCAGCCTTGTTCTCACAGTGTGTGACCATTGTTTCACTCTGTTTACATCTCAGTCCTATCTGGCCTCCAAACAGCGTGTGAGTCACGTCTAGTAGGTTTATTTTTATTTTTTTTCCCAGCTCCAGTGAATGCAGAGACTCTGGCTTCCAAAGGGTTAAAAATCTTCATGTGTGAATACGATTTCAGAGTGTGATGATCGCACCCTGAGGCCTCCTAGGAAGCTCTGTCTGCCCAACAGCCGAGGCTGAGATGGGCAGGCACTGCTCCCCCATTCATCACTGTCAAGTTGAATAGAAAATTAACAAATCCCTTAATTAAAAGACCTCTCTAGACTCTACCGCTGTGTATTTTTTTTTTTTTTTTTTTTTTGTGTGTGTGTGTGTGTGTGTGTGTGTGTGTGTTTTTTTTGCTACAAACGGCCTGGCACAAGACACACACATACAACACTCCCTCCATGCACACTCACAGACACAAACAGCCCCGCTCATGCAGACCCCTGCCATTCCTGTCGCTGCATTAATTGCACAAACTGCATAATGCAGCCGGCCGGAGCAGCGCTTCATTCTGGATCTGTGTACGTCCCCAGACACAGAGCTGGGTGGGGAGTCAGTTGGTGCTTTGATCCCTGACCTCTGCCTCCTCTCTTGGGAATATAGGCCGCATCCCTAACGGTCCGTCCATCTGCACACACACACACACACACACACACACACACACACACACACACACACACACACACACACTCACACACCTTCTGCTCCTAGAGTCAACCCAACTCCAGACACGTGTCACCGTCACCAGCAGCAATGGGGAATGCTAAACAAGCCAAGGTCAACCTGAAATTAGGGGGTGTCTTTTGGGCTGTCAAGTGCTTTGTCACGACCACCAGCTCTCTGCTATTACTTACCCCAAAAACTCCCCCCCCTCCTCCCAGCAGCTAGACATTCATGCATTCACACACATAAACATCCTCTTCACATGGTGGAAGTTGTGCAACTGAGGACAAGGAATTTAGATCAATGCCCACAGAGCTAGAGACCCGAGAAAACCTAAATGTGCACATTAATGTTAATGTTTACGTGAATATTTTGACATTGTTAACTCTTGATTTTCATGTTATGTTACCTTTTTTTATCTTTACTTCCTACAAATAATTGATTAATCAATTAGTCGATGGACAGAAAATCAATCAGCAACTAGTTTTGATTGTCGGTTAATTGTCGTGATCGTTAATCGCAAAAATGCCAACAATTCCCTGGTTACGGCTTTTCCAATGTGACGATTTGCAGCTCTTTCCTGTTTTATATTATTGTTTCATTCAATATTTAAGTCACCAGATCAATTTTTTATGTTTAAACAAACATTCAGGAGAACAGCGATTACATATTGATGAGCCCTTATGAACGGAAGGGCTCCCTGCCATCCTCTGTAACGGTTTCTTTTATAAATAAATTACCCTCAAAGCATATTTTAACAGATAGCATTTTACTTCATTCCTTCTTAACCAAATTAATTCTGCTTGTTTATTCTGATAAAACTGAGGCTGCAAATGTGACAATTGTTTTCATTATCAATTAATCTGCCATTAGAAAAAATGTCAGGAAAAAGAGAAAAATAACAATTTCCTAAAGTCCAATGTCTTAAAATTGCTTGTGTTGTCTGATCCACCACAAGTCCAAATATGTTAAAGAAGAACATCAAATGTTCACATTGTAGAAATTGCAACCACTAATTTGCTTTTGCTTGATAAATTACTTTTCATCTATAAACAGTTTTTCTGTCAATCGCCTAATTGATTTGTCTCTTGATTTTGATTTTATTTTGGCTTTTTTTACTGTTGAATAAGGAACTAAAAACTCTGCTATAACTAAACTTGTCAACACAAGGAGCAAAGCAGAGGAGGAAGAGGAGGAGGAGGGAAGTTGTGGGCCCACGGATCAGAAACTTGTTTAACTCAACCAAATCTGCAGAGATTAGAGCGGGAAGTGGTCAAAGGGTCTAGAGTGTATTGGTACAATGGGGCCGAGAGGATTAGAGGTGGATTCGCTGAGCCCCTGTGATGCCCTTCATCTCTGGGGGTCCACAGCCAGAGTACCTTTGTTGGGTTAACTAACAGCACTTCCCATGAACGCAGTGAACGGACCAATCCCTTTTTAATGATGCAGGGAAAATTCCATCGGCCCTGATTACCACAATGCTTTCGAGAGCCGCCATTGTCCCACACACCATGTCGAGCTTTCAAACTGGGCAGCCAGGCAAATGGACTGCGAGGCGATTGAAGTCTACTTGTAGACTTTTCGCCCGGTAGAAATAACCTTTACTAAAGCAATGCTGATATGTGCATCTACTTTATGGTTGGGGCATAATGCTAACACTAGCACTGCCAGGGCTTTAATTGCCACTGTGGCCACCCATGTCTAAAATATATGCAGTAGTATGGAGCTTAATGGGTTGTAACATAGCGCTATAAAGTGGTGAATGTGTATACAGTATGAAAGATAAAAGGTTTGATAGGAAGCAGCTAATTTATCTTACAATGTAGCCTACCCTTGTGAGATCCCATTGTTCCAGAGCTGCAGACATCCCTCTTACAAACCACAGCTAACCAGCCGATCTCAAGAAGAAGGAAGTAACTGCTCAGAAATATGTAAAATAAATGGCAACTAAAGTTTTCAATCATTGATAATGTTTAAAGTGCCCATATTATGAAAAAATCACTTTTTCTGTGATTTGGGGTGTTCTTTTGTGTCTCTGGTACTTCCACACACATACAAACTTTGAAAAAAATCCATCCATGGTGTTTTGAGTGAGATACGGTTTCTGAATGTGTCCTGCCTTCAGTCTCCTAGTGAGCTGTTCAAAATCGGCCTGAGCTGGCTAACCACAACCGTTAGCTCGTTAGCATGCTAACCGTTAGCATTAGCATGCTACGTCGTTCTCAATAGCAAAGCACTGCTACAACACACACAAGTTCACCATAATCTACAAAAGAACTACTTACATGTGTGCCCTCATTTAGAAGTCTCCCAGCTAATCCTGCCTTGTAACTCACCAAAGTTGGAGAAACAGGCTTTCTTTTACTGTCTCTAGAGTTAGCTAGCTGACATGCTCTACATCTAAGCTACTGAGCATGTGTGAGTGCAATCAAAGATAGTACAGAAGAAGAAGATGAAAAGAGGTCTCACTCTGTAGCTAAAACAGAAACCAGGTGAAAAGAGGATCTGCAGCAGTGAGAGAGAGCTGTGCAGTACAACAACAATATGGTGTTTTTTGAAAATTAAACCATGTAAACCTCTTCTGGTACAATCTTAAAATACAGTTATGAACCTGAAAATGAGCATAATATGGGCGCTTTAAAGTAGCTAGTAAGCTAGCTCACTGATAGCTGTATGGTAATGACATTATTTCCGGCAATCAACAGAGAAACCATCAGTGGGGCTGTTCTTAGGCACAGCGCTACTTTGAGCTGAATGCTAATGTCAGCATACTAATATGTTTGCAATGACAATGCTAATATGCTGATGTTTAGCTGGTAATGATTACCATGTTTGCTGCATGTTTGTTGCCTTAAGGCCGTTTTATGGTCCTGCGGAGGCTCCACGCAGAACTTTCGCCGTAGCCACCGTAAGTAGCCTGAAGTTATACTTGTGCGCTGGTGTGTGCTTCGAGCCGGCGTGTGTGTGCGTTTGGGGAGTGTGTGAGCGAGGGAGAAAGTGAGAGAGTGACAGCGAGTAGTGACTCTAGAGTCATAGTGAGAGAACCAAAGTGTCTCTCCTGTGTTTTCTGACCACGGTGGGAAATCTATAGCAGGAAAAGTTAACCCTCTCCTTGATTTCATGTTGTTTATGGAGAAGGAGAACCAGGAAATGAGTCGGGGGAAATGCAACGCTGCCAAGCCACGGCCAAGCGACGTGTGTCGCCATGACGTGTAGTTACATTTTTCGAGAGGTGCACGTCAGGCTACAGCGTAGGGTCCGGCGTAGACGCAGAGGGGTCTGCAGGGGTACGCCGTCGATTCGACGCAGAAGCAGCCTTTATTACGTTAGCATCAAACCATTTCGTACTGTACGTGACGAAACCAGGGATACAATATTTTTTGAAAGGATAGCCCCTTGAGATATAGCATCTCATTTTCGAGGGGTCCTAAACGTTTCCAGGTCTGTCTCATTTCATTTCACTCAAAACAACAAATATGAACATCATGGTGGCGCTGAAGAAAAAGTCAATTACCAAAGTCTTTGGATTCATCCTCTGGATACCCCAGAAGTCTGTACAAAGATTTGGCCCAATCCATCACATCAATGTTGTGATTTTTCACTGGAAAAATGAAACCTTTGACCTGCTGGTGGCGCTAGAGGAAAAGTCAGACATCACCCAAGTCAGTAGGATTCATCCTCTAGCCACTATGAATGTCTGTACAAAAGGTCATGTCAATCCATTCAGTAGTTGTTGAGATATTTCAGTCTGTCCGACTGACTAACAGACTTACATAGCCATCCCCAGAGCTGCTGTTCATGCCACAGCATTTATTTATTAAACCGATGACACTGATGTACTGTAAATAGCATACTCTGTTTGCTCCGTACTAAAATCCTTTCCTCGCTGAGTTACAGTCCTGTTAGTGCTCTACTGCTACAGTAATCTGCATGTACTTGTACCTCACAGACCATTAGACTTCAGAGGCAGATGTGTCCTATATTAGTTCATGCTCGGCTGTCTCCTGTGATCTTTCAGCTATGGAGCTGCTGTCATGTCTGCATTCTCTCATCTCGTATTCAGTTTCCTGAAACTGAATTACAAAGAAACTATACACTTATTGGCAATAGATACCGCATATGAGGGGTTGGCTGCTTCCATGGCTGGATGGAAGTCCCATTCTCAGTTTGTACTAGCTGTTTGAGTTTGGAGTGTTGAGGTTTAGGACCTAATAGAGTTGGAAGTGAGGGTGATTAATACAGTCCAGCTGAGCAAACTTCCAATCATGTCTGTTTTGTGTTGTAACAATAAGCAGTGACGTAACACAAGTAATGATCACAGGTGAATATACAAGTGTGGTTGTCACTGATCGGACTTTACCCTCAGATGTAGTAATTCTTTTTTTGATTATTTTTTGGGCATTTTAGGCCTTTCATTTTTGACAGGACAGCTAGGTGAAAAAGGGGGGAAAGACATGCAGGAAATTGTCACAGGTCGGATTCGAACCCTGGACCTCTGCGTTGAGGCATAAACCTCTCAGTATATGTGCGCCTGCTCTACCACTGACCCAACCCGGCCACTTAGGCCTTTATTTTGATAAGACAGCTGAAGACATGAAAGGGGAGAGAGTTGGGGAATGACATGCAGCAAAGGGCCGCAGGTCGGAGTCGAACCCTTAATCCTAGCTTAATGCAAATATATGTTTTGTTCATTTCGAGTAAATTCAGCTTGAAATTTCCAGGCCACTTTAGAACTTAACATGAGTTCTTCTGACTAGAAATGATTCACTCAACTCATCAAATTAAGTTATTAAAGAAACATGATCAGCATATTAGCAGACTCTTCAGCATGCAGTGTTTGAGAAGATCTTTATTTTTTTGTAGTTTAAAGATCCATAGATATACAGTAAATGTAAAGCAAATCTGTCTGTAATAATTGTCAGTGGGTGACAGTGACAGTTTTTTAAATGTATTTGTTAGGGATTTTATTTCCTCAGACAGAGCAGCTAGAGAATGACAGGGAAGGGAGAGAGGGAGGGGGATGACATGCAGCAAAGGGTCGCGGGTTGGAGTTCAACCCTAGCCGTTGCCAAGGTCTCGATTTACACTCTACCGGTTGAGCTAGAGGTCACCCTGCAACACATAAGACAACTTTGACCTAATTCTTACTATTATTAAGTTTGGTTAACTCACATTTTTAAGGCAGCAGGGAAGCTTATGTCTTCAAGTTGAACCACCTTAAAAATGTTTACAGTGTGCGGATTTGGAGTGAATTTGACCAATATTACCAAATTCTGCCAGTGGTGCTTTCTTGCATCAGAGAACTCGCTTGGCACTATCTGACATGGGGTTTTGGAAAGTGTCTCGAGATAACTTTTGTTATGATTTGATACTATAAATAAAATTGAATTGAATTGAATTGAATTGACTGAAACGTCTTGCTGCTGTAAATCCTGCCCATCTGGACACCTCAGGCAGGTTAAAACAATCCCTAAGAGTGATTTGCTGCTATTAGTTGACCCACTATCCCATCTGCAGAACACACACAGACCGGTGGACCCATGTGCAGATCGGGATAGGCCTGGCAGTGTAATGTTCGATACCACACAGGACCACAGATGGGTCCCCGCGCAGTGGAGCCGGGGGCTGGCGCCGTCACCGTGGCCTGGGCGCTGGCCAGATGGGCCACCCTGAGAGAGGCCTGTCAGGCCCAAACAGGCTGATCTTATTACTGTGGGCCAAGACTAGAGTCTGGTTCCACACACACACACACACACACACACACACACACACACACACACACACAAACACATCATCTGGGGAATCCACATTATCATGCCTGACTTTTCGCAGACTGGATTCTCCCTTTGTGTGTGTGTGTGTGTGTGTGTGTGTGTGTGTGTGTGTGTGTGTGTGTGTGTGTGTGTGTGTGTGTGTGTGTGTGTGTGTGTGTGTGTGTGTGTGTGTGTGTGTGTGTGTGTGTGTGTGTGTGTGTGTGTGTGTGCGTACTTTACCTGTGTGGCTCGTCAGATGGTTTTGTTGCTGTTCAAACCGGAAAAATCAGGTTCCATCAGGTTACCCATGTTTACATAACAACAAAATGAATTCTCAACCCAGACAAATGGTGCCTTCTTAGGTTTCTCAGGATGAGTGAGTGCTGGATGTGCAACCAGCTACATAGTAATACAGCATATTTTTGCAACACAGTCTTTGAAGGCCAATACTGAGATTTCTTTTTTCTATGGTCCATGTTTGATGTTGTTTTTGGGTGTGTGCACTGCATCTCAGTAGTGGTGGACCACCATTGGCCAATACTCAATATTTCATCAATATCAAGGTAATATAGGCCTATCTAGAAACTCATACATGAATCTAACCTTTTTTCTTTCTTTCTGGTTTTACATCCATTCAAAAAACTACAAATATTGGCATGCAAATTTCAGCACTTAAAAAAAAATCTGATCCTAAAATGTTAATGAACAAAACTCTAAAAAGGCTCCTGGAGCTTCTCACTTTAAAGCTGCAGTCTGAGAAATCGAGTTTTCCAAATATGGATGCTGAATATGTGGCATGGTGTTAGAGAAAACATACTCGGTATGCTCTGTAAAACCGTGCCCAGGATAAATAAAAGTTTAAAAAGATGATTTTTCTTTTTTCCCAGATCAAAGCCGGTGTGACAGCAGTGCTACATTCCTGTTAAAGTGGAGTATCAGGGGTAACAAGAATGAGGTTGTCCATATGGAGTCCTATCTGCTTTCACCTAATGGCTGAACTCCATATGCAGGTCATGTGTAGTTATTTTCTTTTTTCTATGTCATCTGCTGCGGAGTTTCAATCAATCAAGAGGCGAACATTACATCTAAAGCTCTTAAAGCATAACAAGAATAAATGAATACAATAAGTTAATTAAGATCTGTAACTGAAAATGGTAAAGTAAATAGAACAAAAGCATGTGGTTGATGCCATTATCAGGGTTAGGATTTAGCAGCATGGCTCTATATATTGATGGCAGTGTGGGTCGGTCGGTCAGACTGAAATATCTCAACAAATATCGGATGGATTGCTATTATAATTTTGTACAGAGATCACCAGATGATAAATCTTACTGACTTTGGTGACTTTGGTCCATGATTTTCCCTCTAGTGCCACCATGACATTTGTGATTTTGAGTGAGACGTCTCAACAACGATTGGCATACATTTTTGTAAACACATTCTTATCCTCCTCAGGATGGATTTTATTTACTTTGTTGATCCCTTATCTTTTTACCTGCTGTCATCATCAGGTCAAAATATTAATTTTGATTTGTCCAATATTTGGTTTTTGGTTCCAAGTACCCGCAAAACTCATGACATTCCCATCAGCTTCAGCTGTAATTTGTGTTAAGCGCTAATTAGCAAATGTTAGCATGCTGACAGACGAAACTAAGATGGTGAACACGGTCAACATTACACCTGCTTAGCATCAGCTCGTTAGCGTTTGATTGATAATGTTGGTTTAAGTACAGCTTCACAGAGCCCCTAGCATGGCTGTAGACTCCTAATCTTGTTCAGCATTTAAACCCAATGTGACGAGAGTTTTAAAACAGAACCTCGCGATTCATAAAAGGACAACATGTACAAGATAAACTGAACAAAGAAGTGCAATAACAAAAAATGCCAAAGAAGACAAAAGCATCTTTTTCAGTTGATGAAAAATATGAATATAAGTAATAAGACAAGCAGACAGGGTAAAACATGTATTGAACTGTCAAATGAAATGACACGGTTGTGACTTCACTTGTAATTACAGCGTACAGAAGCTTGACTGGCCAATTTTTGATAAAAAAAAAATGTGAGCAGCCGTAATCAATGTTTATATTTTACAAATGCCAAACCAGCTGAATTGAGTTGTCATTCACTCCAACCCTTAATTTTCCAGCCGCAAATTATGTTTCTACATTAATAATGATAGACTTATATCTGAGGAGCAAGGCTTAATGTTGCATGCTGCCAAAAAAAAAAAGAAATGGATTTCCATTTCTTTAGCGTCATCCTCTGTAATATAACCCGTTCTCAAACTGACAGCTCTGAAACAGGGTGAATGAGAACCGGCTCCCAAGGTCTAGGTCACGGTTTGGGCTGATTTTGGCTCAGAGGCTCTTCTTATTGTCAGAAAGCATCTTCATTTGAAATTCACGCAACATAAAGTCAGGTTTGACTGGCAGCATGAGCAGCAGGGCACACGGGGGTTGTAATATCCACAGGAGCGGAGCAAAGATGGATGGATCGGTTTTCTTGCTGCACATTGATTTCCACATTTGGGTGATTAAGTTTATTATTTGGCCCGCGGCTAAATTAGCATGTGATTATCCTGGGAGCGAAGCATATTTAACTTCTGAGAACAAAGGAGAATCACTTTGGTCACCTGAGTCTCTTTTCTGTGGGGTGCAGGAAGAGAAAGAACATGGAAGCGTTTGGCCTGGTTGCTTTGGCCTGGGACTGTGTTTAGCTCTGCGGTTCCTCTCAGTCTGCCTCCTTCCCTCTTTTTTTCTGTTTCCCCCTTTTCTTTGGATCCCCTAGCAAACATTTCTCCCCGACTCTTTTGTTTGCCAAGATCCAGGTTACCATGGCTACCAACTGGCGCTCTATGAGCACCTCATCCCTCATCTAAATATTCCTAGTTATCTATGGTAATGAAATGCACACACCATTATCTGGCTTAATGAAATACACTCCATTGTCTATGATTAGAGGGAGAAAGCTTTATTTCGGAGTAGTCTTGGGTTACAGTGTTCCCTGGCTGCGTTAAACAACTGCACCGCCATTGGCGATTTGGGCTCTTTCCGACTCTTTTTTCTGTTCCGTGGACAATAAAGAAACTATGTCCAGTTGCTGTGAGCAGCCCTGCTATGCAGCTTATGTGCTACACTGGCTGTTTGATTGCACTAATTGGCCGGTCTGCGCTCTCTCTGCCTCGTGACCGACTCGCCGCTGCGAATTCTGCTTCCAAACTAATGCAGCCCATTAAAAAAAAGACCGATTATGACAATAAACCTTTACATTATACCCGTTTTGACAAGACTACAACATAACAGGCTGCAGAAGAGCCACGTTGAGAAAAGCAAGCACAAGCAGAAATAGAACATCATTATCTAACAGTATCTGAGCTCAAAATCTTTTGCCTCTTTTGTGTGCGAGGAAGAATGAGCCAAATCAACTCCTTCCCGTACAGCACTGCTCATCTGTGCTGTAGTTTTTCACGGTCTTTGAAATCCCTTTGAAAAATCAGGAGCATCATAAAACCGCTATACCGTAAAGATTTGCATCTGATATCACTTGTTCCCCCTCAGTGATAAAAACAGTGAGTGTGTATTTTTTGTAGGAGCGCATCTGTGTGAGTGTGCCGGTGTCTATTTCCAATTCAGGCCGGGGTAATATCTGCAGATTGGGTGGTTAAGTCACTCTGCCTTTCATGAGCCAGTCCTGTCACTAACAGTTATCTCCTCACTGCCCTCTGAGGAGTTGTCTAGGTGAAATGATTCTCCGAAGCTCTGAATAATGCATGAAATTACGTAATGCAAATGGAGGCTTTATTTCCCCTGCCTCTCGCAGATGCAGACGCCGGGGCCACTGTATTAAAGCAGCAAAGGAGAAACAGTGGGAGTCCCCAGAGTAAAGGAACTACAGCAGGGAGCGAAAAGGTCAATGATAAAAACCCGGGGCTTCTCCTCACATGCAGCTTCATCGAGTATGAGTTGGAGTTATTGCGCGCTGCACTGCAGAATTGCAGAGCCGAGCGGGCGCTATTCACGGGGCTACCATGGGAGGCTTATTGTGTGGAGGCAGTGAAATATTCATTAAGCAACAGCCTGGATGGTTTCCATGCTGCCTGCCTGTAAACAGATGCCCAATCAAACATAAATAATAACAGTAGGGGAGAGCGAACGGCGCTGAATTTGATCCGATCAAGAAATGACACTCGCCTTATATGCACCAAATTAGGCAACACTAAACTGTTGTCAAGTCCCTGCTTCAACAAGTAGATGAGCCTTTCCCACCATCCACTTTTTTTTTCTTCTCTCTGTGTGTGTGTAGTGGGTAGACCTGAATGGCATTAATTGCCCCCTAAGATGACGGGCAGATGAAAGTGAGGTGGTGGTTTGCTGTGGGACATGGGGGCCGGTTACAAAGAGAGGCTGAGGACGGCTGGCAGGTCTCACAGACTTCAAAAGCAGATAAAGGGTCTTTTTACACAAAGGATCCTCTTTTTTTTTTCTTTTTTTTGCTTAATCTTCAGATTCGGGGGTTTATTCGTGCCAGCCTCCTCGCCTTTGTCCACTATTGTGTCAGGTTTTAACGTCAGAGGATTAAATTGCTGTTGCGGAAATCATTGTTTGTGTTTTCCTCCAACCCGCTGCCTTCCATTGTCCCGTGACATAATCGACCGCTCGCTAACAATATGAGAGGTTGATCTCTTTCCTTTGGTGAGAAATGAACAGTGGATGGATCTGGTCACCTTGTTTGTCTGAGGAAACAGTGGCATAATATGTTGTTTTGTTTAGGCAGAGAGCTCTTAACTCTTTAAGTAGCTTTAAAAAAAAAAAAAAAAAGAGGACAAGGAGGTCTTACTCGTGAGCCTCAGAACAGAGAGAGAAAACACTGATCTGCCATTGAACATAACAAATGTGAGGTCGGTTTTCTTTTCTCTGCAAACAAAGGAGGTCTGACCAGAGAAAATCAGAGTGAGACCACATCGGTCCAGAGGAATATGTCAAACCTATTCGGAATTGGGAAAACTCTTAAACACAAAGAAAAAGCTAATTTTTCCTTCTCTGTCAGGTGCTCTTATGTCTGCCCGGTGTATCTGCCCGGAGCTTCACCTACAGCCCAGATTCCTGTCATTCTCCAGTGAAAGTATTGGTCTCCAGCTACACAGCCAGCCCTCCATCTGCCCATGAATAGGACCAGTCACATTTCTGATAGCATTTAATGAAAAATCTGCCCGGGCTTTGGAGGGGAGGGAGGGGGATGAAGGGTGGATACGGAGGGAGGGTTGGGTTGTGGGGGCTGTTTGCATAGGAGGGCTCAACAAAGAGTGCCTTTCACTGGAGTGGAAAGCCTAGATTGCTCCCTCTCCCTCCTCGCTCTCTCATTTTGTCTTTTTTGATTCAACATCAAAAATGTGCCAAATGACTGGGCAGAAACTCCCAGAGGTTTTCAATGTGTGTGTGTGTGTGTGTGTGTGTGTGTGTGTGTGTGTGTGTGTGTGTGTGTGTGTGTGTGTGTGTGTGTGTGTCACACAAAGGGACAGGTGTCTTGCGGTTTAAGGTGGCAGTGGTGAGGACACAAAGGTAGCAAACATTCGGCGAGGCTTCATTGAGAAAGATATGGTCCTCAGCTTGATCCTTGTTCAGTGGAAGAATCTGGAGCTTGTTTATACATGACTTAATCATAATAAAAATAACATTATACTTGTCCCAATGTCCCTAAAACTATAAAGGATAAGGCTGGTGTAATTCTTAATTTTTTTCCTCTCCACCTCTCAATACTTCCCTGTCTGTGGCACCCAGCCCTGAGCCCATTGGTTCTTACTAAAGACATCTTTAAAAACAGGTCACACAAATATACAGTTTCATTTGTTTAAAGATTAAATAATTTCCTAAAGCAGCTTGGCACTGTAGTTGTTAGCAAACGCCACTCAAATAAAAGTAAATAGTGTATTTGTTGGGGACTATTTTCATTTGCAGATTAATACACACCTGGTATACAGTGTGTGGGTTCATAGTAATGAAAGAACATGTCATCCAGTGCAACAGTGTGGCTCATTGATGTTTTTATTTATTTGCAGACAACAACGGAGCTGATTTGACACCGATTTGTTGACATGAAGAGAAACAGACATATCCGTTGATGATCTTGTGTGCCAACATGCAGTCATTCTGAGCCATATAATTAACCCTCCTGGCTCCCAATTTCTTATGTGGACAAAAAAAAAAAAAGAAGATTCTGCTCCTTTTCTGTGCATGCATGAGTGTGTTTGCAACACTGGATGACGACACTGTCAGGACATCTTCCCGCTTCTTCCTCCTTTGTTTACACGACCCACAACAGGTGCGAAAAGCTTTCTTTTCCTGCTCTGACATCAGATAACAGGCTTCACTCGTTTCTCATTTCCGACAGACGGGACCCAAATGTCTTCAGCATTCTGTGCCATCCTTACGATCTCTGCTTTTTGTTGCTTTTTTTATCAAGTAAAGCAAACAACAGCACTTTCTTGTTTGCTTTTGTTCTCCTTGAAGCAGGTCAACCGGACTAAAACTATCTCATTTACTGCTGCAGCCTTAAAGCGCTGGGTTTATCTCCATTCAAATTACAAACAAACCGCTAAGGGCATGTGTTGCTAATAGGACAGCACACATTGATCCTCTTTGCTCATATCTAAAATGTTAATCAATACCCCGAGAGCTTGTGGATTGTCTTTAGAGGAATGTGCAACAGCGAGCTGATCAAGAGTCATCACAGTTTCCCAAGATGCTAGTGTTTTTGAATGTGTTGAATGGATGACTGACTGCGTGGTCTTCTGGGAAACTACACAGCTGAAGGGTTTTGTTGTAAAAGAACATTTCTCTTGCAAGATGAATCATAGCATAAAAGAAAAGTTGGTTATATTTTCAAAGATAAGGTTTTGCATACTCCTTCTGTACAGTAAACAACTAACAGATTCTATAAGCATTCTTCCTTAAACCACACTTTTGCATCAACATTCAACCGTCAATAAGAGAGCTGTGACACATTCTGGTACATTTCCTCCTACTGTGTGTGCACAGACTGGTCTTTGCCTCTAAGCAGTATAGTTCTCCGCCTAAAAGTGATGCTACAGCCTAAACTGTACATGGTGGGTGGTGCCATTTTCAGGGCTGGTCCAGATCCCAGCAAAAACATTCAGCCACTTCCACCAAAGGTGGCGCTATAATGACGTCAAACGTGTTTTTGCCTATAACTCCCACATTCCACATCGCACATTAGAAAACCTTACATCCACATGTTCCTTGGATCGAGCTGAATCACATGATATAGGCCACGCCCATTTCCGCTAACCACCTTTTTCAAACCCCTCCTAGGCCGTACGACCGATCTCTACGAAACCTGGTACATAACATCTCCAGATGGACCTGACCAAAAGTTATCAAATTTTCGTAGCTAGCCACAAAACACGAACTTTAGCATATCTTGGCCAAATTAAATGCTAACAGGAAAATACCTAAATCGGGCCTTTAGATGGCGCTATAATCAACGTTTATGTGTTTTAGCCGATAACTCAATGCATTTAAATGGGACATTTGCGATTGCAATTTCTCTGCCGTAGTAATTGCTATCAACATGGAACTTGTGATCCTCGTTCAGCATGCCGCTCTGAGGGTCTGTACCAAATTTGGCGAAGATCAGCCATTAGGGGGTGCTATAGTAATCAATGTTAATGGTATATTTGCACAGGGATATTTGCAATGGCAATGTACCACAGGCCTTTGCGGCTCACACCTCTCGATATTTACTAACGTTTGCCTCCCCACCGTTACGCTTTGGGTCCCTCTTTTGCGTGCTCCCCGGGTCGTCGGGGGCGACTGGCGCCGGGAGGCTTGGACCCCGTCATAACTGCTTGCAGTTCTAGTATTATTTTTAGAATGGTGATCTTCTTTTCTCGTGGAATTATATTATAATGCAATCTGGGTTATTCTTACACTTTCACCTGCCAAGCTTTAGTTCTTCTCCATTGCTTTACTGGGATTTGAGTATAAAATGAGGTGCTATAACAATTGTTTTCATTCATTATAATAGTTTGATCTGTAAAATGTCAGAAAATGCCATCACAATTTTCAAATTGACGCATTTAAATAGCTTGTTGTAGCTTTCCAAGTATTCAGTACACCCTGGGTGATGAAGTCAATCTCGGCGTGTCCCTCTGCCCAGATACAGATGGCCTGTTTCTGCTTGTTGCTCCTGAAAATCATCTATCCTGTAATGTGTCATTAATGGCAATCACGAACGGCAGGTGAACAGTAGGCTCCAGTAACGGTGCAGCACCGACAGCTGGATAGTGTAAATGTTTGAAGGGGCAGGGGAGGTGGAGCTGGGATGTTTACTTGTTTGTGCAGGGGAGGCTGCTGCACAACTGGAGCCAAATCTTACTGGGCACAATTACCAAAAACACTCAGCGTTCGGTTACCGGGACAAAAAAGAAATGAGGCTTCTTTGTGGTGCAACTGGGACGCTGGTACAGTAGGAGCGGGGTAAACAACAGTGTAATGGGGTAGATTTGACCCTGCATGGAAGCCACTGTGGAGCCCGCGGTCCATGTGCACGTCTGAATGATGATTAACTGTAATTACCTAAGCCGTACCTGGCCTGCATGCCAGGAGGCAGCCCAAGATTAATGGGGCTGTGCCGAAAACGGAACAAAAGCTCACATTTCCGAGGTAATGAATCGCTCTGGTACTAAGGCGTTTTCACATGGTGCTCCCGGGCCCCCAGGGAGCTTCATTACAACGGGAGGAATAGATGGATCCTCTGCAGCAAGCAGGCGAGCAGGAGGTCTTAAATCGTCCCCGACATCCTGGTTGCTACACAGCCTCTATAACCAGAAAGGGGACAAACAGCCTCCTCAGTGCTTCTTAAATGGGTGGTAAACACTACAAAGCAAAGTGCCTTGTTTGCCTTGTCTCACTCGTACACAAGGTGTTTAAACAATAAAGCTCGGTGGTGCAGGCCGCTTCACTAATGTGTAATCGACGCTGAAGCAGTGTTACCAAAATGCGCAGTGAATTATAGTTCCTTACCCATTCGTAAACACCAGAGACTTGAACTGAGCCGACACGCCACTCAGCATTATCCGTATTAAAAGGAAGCAGGTTTCATTTGTACAGGAAGCACTCAGTTTGGTAAAAGCCTGGAGGGCAAGGTTTTATTACAAATGTCTCCTGTTATAAATTACAGTCCACGGATTAACCCACAGATTAACAGTGACATTATTGTAGAGGTTAATATATGTTTTTTTGAAAAATGCAGGACACAAAACGGCCCTGGACAATGTGTGAAAGAAGCCTGTGTGAGATTTAGCGTTAGGAGTTGTGCCGGAATGAATACCGGTGATGTATGGAAGTGGGCATCAATTATTGGAAGTCAAACTCCTTGAGGCAACAATGAGAGGATTTACAGGCTGGGACATTTTTCATGCCCTTGAACAGGTTACCTTCAGATATGTAGGTCGATAGCAAGATGAAATACAACCCGACTGGAGGTTTTAATGATTACAACGCACACAGGCCACATATTTCTTGCCCCATTAAGTCACATAAATACTTGAAGGAAACACAGGTTGAGGCATGCCCAGCTTTACATCACGGTGTGCGCAGTGGTGCCTTGAAAAACCCAAAGGCCCTTTTTGTTTACAAGCCTCTAATCATGTTAATGACACTTTGCTGCCGTACAGGCCATTTCTCAATCGATCACAGAAACAAAGACCAAAATAAAGTGACAACACTTAGGATTTTTGCCTGTGCGCGTCTGAAGGAGATGAAAGAGATGTGAGATTCAACCTTTAAACTGCCAATTTATCAGGGAAGACGACAAAGGGAGTCAATGCCATTATCCTCCCTGTCACCCCAGTGTCTGTGTGGGAACATAAACATGCACATATACGCATACAAATCTGCACTCTTAAATAATTTATTCAAAAGGTAAAGAAACATGAGTGCACATTATGGATGCAGTCAGACAGTTTAATTCAACATTGAAAAATGAAAGCAAGGGTGTTATTAGGACCATTCCAGTTTTCACGTTAACCCATCATAAAACTGCTCACCATAGTTTAAACCATTCTGTAGTGGGTTCGATTTGTTGAATGCTTCTTCCTCCTTCCAAGGCAACCATGGATAAGTCTGGTGATATTTTATATTTTTCCTTTTTGTCAACAAATCCCAATAAAAGACCAAAACCAACAATGAATTGATCCTACTAACATGTATTGCGTGTGTATCCGAGCCTACATAATATTATTCCTCTGTGCCATAGAGCTCCAAAAACTATTAAAAACACATGAGCCGCACAGTTGCACTGGGTGATGTTAGAGTAAGAGTTATGTACTGATTTAACATTGCATTCTATAATAATCAGCTTCATGATAGTTTAAAAAAAAAAAAAAGAATCAAAATCAGGACCAGAGATCTTTTTTTGCGGCTAACATAGCCTTAAAGAGAGACGAGGAGTTGGCTACAGCGGTCTGGTAAACTCACTTCTTTCTAACTGACTCGAGTGACATCACTTGAGTCAATTTATCAGACTGCGTGCAGCTCCCTCTGTAGCCACAAAAAGGCTTTACACAACCTTTTCCCCCACATACATATGCACTATTCCCAAGACCTGTAAACAGACTTTGAGGTGTAAAATCAGTAGAGCTCCCCTTTAAGATGAAAGCGGTTTATTTTGACTCACACACACCATACTGCTGCTGTACCTACTAACAGAGTACCAACTGTGTATTAATCCACAGCTGAAAATAGTCCCCAACGTTCAATATTTACTTCTATTTGACAAGCATTTGCTGAAAACTACAGTGCCCACCTGTTCTAGGAAATGATTGAGCCTTTTTTCAATGAGAGTATGAGGAGATAATATAAAGATTTCCATATTTTGTAGGAACCAGTAGGGCTTGGGGCACATTGCCATAGACTGGGTAAAGAAATAGAAAAGTGTTGAGAGACAGACTAATGTATTGTTGGTTTTGGTCTTTTTTTTTTTTTTAAACCATAGTGGAATGCATGGAAACCAATAAACATGATAATCACATTCAAAACCTGTAATACGACTTTAAATATGACAAAGTAGACTTATGCAGAAAGAGACAAATGATCTCATTAACATAAAAACGCCTGTATTGGTACAGCAGTATGAAAGCGTGAGGATTTATTAATTTCCTGTAGGTCTTTCTTTCTGTGGGTGTTTAACAGCAGATTATCAGAGATGAGTTCGTTGACGGTAGACAAAAGACTTTTCTCCTGCTCACTTCTTAGCAATAGCTACTCCCCAACCAGGAATGACAGTGTGGACAAAAGACTAGACATTAATTTATCTTCCCTATATGACCCGATGCAAATGAGGAAAATGAAAGCAAGCAATCAATTCCCTAATTGGGTTTGCGCTATTTTAACTTGTTAAGGGGGCCTCTGTCTAGATTAAAGTGAAGGTCAATTTCTCATTGTGACAATTACTGTAATCATTTCCACAGTGCAACAAAGGAATCCAGCAAAGGCTTGAGAGGAGACGGCAGTGAAGCAGATGCCTCCCTATTGTGTGAGTCTACAATCTTAACATCTTGTTAATCTTAGTTATCGCATTCATTACAATCTGCAGACACAATAGATTCTACATTTCAAAGTAAAGAATACTATAGGTCACCTTTTATATTATACAGTAGGTCATCTTGGCATAATGAGATTTTTGACTTTCCAGTAGCAACGAAACAAAATCTAGGTCTGGAGTATTTCTCTGTACATATTCCTTAATAAATAAATAAGAAGGTTGAGAGGAGAGAAAAAACACACTTAACTATAATTTTTTTTATTTGAACACTCAAAAACCCAACTAGTCTTCTTGGGATAACATTTGATTAACCGCATTTGGTAAAAACCCTACAGCTGTCATCCGGTTTAGATGTAAATATCGCTAAATCTTGACTGTTGCACAGAAATACCCTGCCCACTTTTAAAAAAGCACACCGTACAGGCAGACATTTCTCCTGTGATATAACTCAAAACTTCGGGCAGATAATTGCAGGCTCACGTAGGACCACATCAATCACAACAAGAATTTGTTGGAAATAAAGCATACAAATAAATAAAAGGATAACTTTATGCTCCTAAATACACACACTGAAATGTTTTAAGGGTCATTCCTTTAAAAAAGGACAAGCAAACAGCAGCAGCAGCCCTGCTGGGAAGGTTAGGAGGTTCGAGCAGAGGCCTGTAAGCTGAGCGGCTGCAAAGCTGCAGCGGAGCATTTATTTTGGCTTCCTGAGGAACAAATCAGACGGTTGATATACGCCGTGAGTCAGCTACTCCCTCGTGTAACATCAAACGTTTATTTACCAGCGGAGAGAAACCACAAAATTAGAATAAAAATGTGATTATGTATCCCTGCGCTAAAAGCAATGCACTCAATTACTCCAACTCCAAACTTCTCTAGAAGGGGAGTGAGGAGGCCTTTTTTTGCTGCATAGCCATATATCAAAAAGCAAGTAATGGGAGAGCAAAATGTCATGTCTGCTGGTTCATTTCTGTTAGTGTGTTCTCTTTTTTCCCCCTTCTGTTGAGAGGGAGAGAAATCTGTTGAAAGCTCTACAAACCATGCAGCCTTTTAACAAGATGCACTTAATCTTCCTGGTGTTTGCTTTAGTTAAGTAAGGGATTGGCTTCGTCCGGGCCCAGGAGTGGTGGGATGTTGATGATCGCTAACCTCTTATCAGTCTTTATCTGCATTTGAACAGGTTTCTAGCAGGGCAAAGCCAAACAGACCAATAAGATTAAATATAGACCCATTTTGCAAGTTAGTAATGTCCCAGTGCTTTCTATGGGTTCAACCAGAGTTCATGTTATTAGTATTACAGGCCTTTCATGCTTTCAAATCTCACACAGATCAGAAGGGCTTTGGGAGGTATGCCACTGTCAGCCAATTAATGCCCACAAGAACAGCTGTTCTGCCTGTAAGGTCAAGACTAAGCACTTTTCACAGCTAAATGCCTCAACTTTTTTTTTTCCCCCGCTTCAACCTCGTTTTTAGGTAATTATTCAGCTCTCTGGGAACGTTTTGTAATTCACACCTCAAACATTGCATAACAGGAGTCACAAAAGTGGCCTTGAAATGCTCGAGTCAAATAACAAACCTGCCAGGCTTTAGGGAAGAGGGATCTACACAAATCCCACCCACATTAAGTGAGAGGAGACGCAGTCAGGGGGATTGAAGCGAGGCATTTAAGGCTTAGAAGAACCTCGCTTCAGATAAAATCTCAGGGACAATAGTTACTTTTCAAGCGTTTTCCTGGCACTTTGCTCTAACTCGGGCTGACCTGAGATGAGGGATTCTCGCTCAAGGACACTGCAACAGGATATGCAGCTGCTGCTGGGATTAATCTGGTTATGTTTTAGTGGTGGGGCAGTAAAAACCACTGGGCCTCTCATCTTCGTAGTAATATCCCAAATTACATTGAGTTACATGCTGAGGCTTGAATAATCCCGCTCACAAATCATGCTTTAGCGTCATGCAGCTTATCATGGGGCTGACTTTATTATTCTTTGTAGTGAGTCATCCAGGCCCATCTATACTGTTCCACCAGTCTTTGGTCTTGTACTGTATATAGCAATGTATTGCATGACATCAACACTCTTTCAAAGTTGAGGCTTTAATTCCCTCTGGGGCTGACCCATGATAACCTGCAGCCACAGTGCTACTAAAAGGCACTTATTTGTGTCCAAACATCACTACACTTAAAACCATTCCTCCAACAGACATGACATAAAAAAGAAAAGAAAAAAGGTATACATAATATACATAACTACTGAACTCAACCCGATCTAAACAAACCCAATGCCCCAGCAATCATATTACAGGGCAGACTTTCAAAATGAAACCTAACACATTCAATGTGCCGATAGCATAACTGCTCATCAATCACAGCCTTAAAAAGAAAGAATTCTTTGCAGCCCCAAAGTTGAGGGATAAAGGTAACAGTGCCACCTGGTGGTAACTAAAAAAAACAACAAACAGAAAGATCTGTTACATCAATTTTAAAACAATAGCAAAGCAACAAAGTAAAAAATCACGTGTTTTAACACAATCTTTAAACAGATTAGCTAATCACACATAATCCCTGACAAACTCCTATTGCAAAAGAATGTTCAAAGCTTGATGCACATAAATTATTAATATAATGTAGCTTGGGGTTTCCTTTGTATTCTTACAATGATTGGCCATCATGGTGCAAACATTTCCAAAAAAACACGCAACCGAATCTGAACACAATTAGTCTTTTTTGCCGCCAAAACTTCACAAGAACCAAAACCGAGAAGAAACCGAGGCGACTGAAAGCAGCCCAGTTTGGAACAAGCACTGTTCAAATGTCAAAGGAAACGATGCATGCTTATAATTTTTTGATTTCCTACATGTTCACATTTCCCAGTCTACTGGTGAATTTGTCCTTGTCAATGTGCTTGTGCTCTGGGACGTGTCTGTAGGTGCAGTCCTGCCTCATGCAGCCGGTGGTCCTCCAGAAAAAGCACTCCTTCTTGTACGGGCTACAACAACGGCAAAAACAATTTCAATTCTAGGGATGCATGTCAAAGTTTACGGTGGGCTTTAAGTACTGCTAAGATCAGGAGACCTGAAATGACAGGGTTCCTTTTTGCCTCTAAATAGCGGCAACATAACTAATATGAACAAAGACAATGTAATACTAGTTATTTCTTACTTTGCATTTATAGAAATTAAAAGTTTTGAAAAACAAGTCTTAACTGTGTAAAGCTAACTATTAAGGAATCCTATGCATATGTGGGAGAAATACAAACTATACATGCACCGTTTTAAAACAAGACTGACAATAATCTAGATTTCCCCCAAAACCATTACCCTTGAAGTTAAATCTAAACTCGGAAGTGAAATAGAGATTTGACCAATGCGAGGGAGAATAATAGCATCTTCTTACCCGGGGCGAGAATATGGGTCAGTGGCGGCCGCTCTGGACATACCTAGTCCAACGGGGATTTTACTGGGATATCGCACAGAGAGTGGAGCGCCCTCTACCACCATTCCCTGAAGAAGAAACAGACATTAAACATCTTAGGCCAGCCGCCCAACAGAGCTGTACTGGAGAGCCACACGGCTTAGAAAAGAGAAGAAGCTTTACAGACAAACAACTGATCAGATTTATGTTAGAGTTGATTTATGTGATGGGAAAACAATGCTACGGTTTCAGAGGAGCGGACAGACTTTAAAGCATGACTAACTTTACAGAGTTAAAGAGCTGCAGTTGTTACTCACTGCTTAAATAGCACACAATCAAAATAAGTTTCAACTTCCTGCTCTACAACCTGCCAAGTTTTGAATACAGACACCCTAAAATATTTTCTGATTTGCTTCTTAACTTTATTTTACATTTGCCTGTGAATATACATTCTCTTTGGGAACCTACACATCTTTAAATTTTCAACCCCATACAAGACCTTCATTGTGTGGCTCCGCATAAAGATTTAGGTCACCGTTAGCTGTAATAAACACTTTGCTGCTGATGGTGAATAAAAAATGTGTCCTGCCTAAATGAAGATTTACAACAAGAGACATCACAATAATGTAACATTACATACGCTTATTTCTACTTTCTCAACTGTTCCAATTGGTCAAGATTGACACATCAGCTAGATACCAGAACAAATAATATGCAAATACCATTTAAAGTAAACCGATACATACATTAATACAGTGGATGGCTCTGTCACAGTCTTCTTTTTTGGCGTAGTTCACAAAGGCACACTGGTGTTCCAGCAGCATCTTGATGCTGTAGACCGTCCCAGCTCTGAGAGTGAGAGAGAGAGGGAGAGAGAGAATCTTTCATATCCCTGCAGGGCAATTTGCCACAGCTTCGAGTCAACACAGGTGAATACACTCACACATCACTTTAGCAGCCATTAAATCGATAACAATTTCAGAGTCGACAAACACATCAATATTTCGCAAGACCACAGCATCAATATTTCAGCGTATGCATAACGCTTTAATATTTTTATTCTACTGCCATTTTCCATTCTTGTTGGGTCTGTACACTCAGACATCTGACTGTGACAAAGTGAAGGAGCTCAGTCTGAGGTACTTTACCTGCTGAAGAGCTCGTGGAGTGTTGAGTAGGTGACAGCAGGAGCCAAGGATCCAACCCAAATGGGGAAAAGATCACTTTACAAAAAACAAAGAGATAAAACAGCCATTTAAAATAATGTTGAACTCTGGATACAATTCAGAAAATGATCCTAAAAAAACAAACAAATCTGTGACCACTCCACATTACCATCTGTTCTTGCTCAATAGTACAAGGGAAAGACCTCCTTAAATCCAGTTAGTAAAGACTAATTATTGCAGCAGTAAATGGACAAACAAACAGCCAGTTGTTGAACATCTGTGCATATGACTGCCAGCATGCAAGAAAAACTAAAAATTAACAATATAAATCACAAAAACTTGAAATAACGTACACAATGTAATATACAATAAACATTTGACCAGTGGTTCCCAACCTGAGGGTCAGGCATGAGATAGATAGATAGATAAATAGATAGATAGACAGATAGATAGACAGATAGATAGATAGATAGATAGATAGATAGATAATTTCAAAATGTTCTCACTTTTGAAAATAGCGGACAGTTTTACCTTCAGGCCTCTAAAACTTTCATCAAAAAAGGTAACAATTTAAGCCACAAGTACACATTGTGTCACTTTAAAAAGGATCACAAGCCAAAAAAAAAGTTTGGGTACCACTGTCTTAGATAACAATTTTCATTTTAAAATACACATTAGTGATTCGCATTCTTACGGTTTGACATAATTCCTTGGACGGGGCGTCGGGGACTTCGAATTCGATCTGCTTTGGCCCAAAGCATCCAACTCTTTGGCCGGCTGCGTTCTAGGACGAGTTGTTTGTCGGACAATCCACTCCCCCTCATCGTCGTCTTCTTCCTGCACCACTGGTTGGTCTGTATTGTCCCAGCCGGCACAGGCATCTGAAGAGAGCCGACAAACGGTAAAAAGACAGTTAAAAACGTCATTGTGGTAACATGTCATCTTTCCAACTTTTGAGGGACATTTTGTGACATTTACCTCCAGGACCCTGATTACCGTCGTCACCAAACAGAGCTTCAACAGCTTCCTCTAACGTGGCGTGTGTTTTCAAGGCCTCGGAGCTCTGCGCCCAGGTGAATCCCATTTCCTAAAATGGAAGTACAAAGACAACCTCCTAAGCGGCCATAGCATACACACATCAAAGCCACAGATGACAGATATACTGACTTTGTCTGAAAAAGAATTCATGAATCCAATTCCAAACTGCTCCAGAAGTGAGTGAGCGTTCAGTGTATAGAAAGTCACATATTATACCTATATCCCCATCATAGAGTATATACTCATATATTATAGAGTGTGCTGTGCAATGTTTCCTGACCACCATTTGGAGCCAACAATGTGCAAAATGACTCTCAGAAACTTACATATGAGCTTTGTGCATTCTCAGAGGTTGTGAACATCTCTACGAGGATTTCTACTGCTTCTTCTCAGCCATTTGGTGAGTGACAGTCTTTTTTGGTGCTATATATTGGCTTGTAAACTGTTGTAAACACAAGCTTCTCCTACCATTAGGTGCAACGTCTGTGCTCGTTTCAGCTCTCGCGTGGCTTCAGCGCTCGAACTTTCCAGCTTCAACACCTCCTTATAGATCAGCGAGGCCTCGTAGTATCTCTGGAGAAGTGAAAGCGGAAATCACAGGCAATAAGTAAGTAATTAATAAGTAATATGCAAGTTTAAAATCTTGAATTTAGTAATAGTTCTTGAGCTAGCATATGGGGAATTAACACTGTAAAGTCGTTTTTGTTTTAGTCGACTAAGATTTCTTTGTCATTTTATGCTTTTTTTTAATGCTGAATCACTCATTTACAATAAAACGTACGAGCACATCTGAGACACACAAGATTTAAAGTCGTGCGTGAGAAACTCAGTTTTACAGGTCTGTCGATTAAATCAACTAAACGATCAGTGAACAAAACCACACGCGCGTTAGTCGACTAAGAATATCTTTCGTTGAGGACAGCCCTACTACTATAAAACCTGCAAACAAAGTATTTAGTAACAACCTCACACCTGTAGAATGTATTGTAAGCTCAGTTTTCTCTGTACTACAGGTTTTTTTTTAACCACAATATTAAGTGTTTTCCTGAAAACGTCAAGCTAGTTGCAACAGTTACTATACACGAAAATAAAAGCCCATCAAGTGTCTGGAAGTATCACAGCGTACGCAGAGTTAACTGGATACAGTGGGTAGTGATTCACCTTGAGCCCACAGAGAGCTTTTCCTTTCCTAAATAAACCTTTTATCCAGTTTGGCTCCATGGAGAGAGCTAGATCAGCATCCCTGTAAGCGTTTTCATACTGCTGCATTCTTTCATAACAGAGGGACCGATTTCCAAATAACCTGAAACACATTAAATGTAATTCATGTCATTAATAGTCACCGCTTCGGTGTGCTTTAATGGAGGCTGAAGTCAATTTAAGTCCATGTTCTTACTTAAATTCCTTTGGGTTGTATTTAATTGCGTCAGTAAAGCACTTCACGGCCATCTCATACTGTCCAGAGGCAGCCAAGCGATTTCCCATACCTGGAAGGCAGAGCAAGGACAGTTGTGCCAGCTTCAGTGCTTTCACTCAGTGTTTGACTTTGCCAAAGTCTCAATGTCGTTAATGTAAAATATAACTTACCAGCAAGCTCTCGGCTTCTTTTTGCCAACTCTTCTGCAGCGGGGTCCATCGTTTTCTGTTAAAGTTGACACATTAGTCTGTGAAGCATGCCGAGCACTACAGGAAACGCTAAATTTGCATGTCACTTTCTCAAACGCCAACTTACGATGACAACCAGTCATCCTATAAAAGATCCATTTACAAATATAATTGAAGCGTAAGACTTTTGTAGAGAAAATGTTTCCAGGCTGGTGATAATTTAAAATAGTGTGTTATATTATATCTATTATATACATTACTGACAGAACATCAGAAAACAAATATTTTTTAGAGATTTGTCATCTGGTGTGACTTAAGTCTGGTAAAATATCTGTCAACCCATGATAGGTTTTTTGGATAAGATTACGCCTTGAAAAAATACAAATACTACGCATGTCTTCAGTGTTCCCACCTCTTTATCGGGTTGAGGTTTCTCTTCCTTCTTTTGAATTTCAGGTTTTTCTACAACCTTTGGCTTTTCCTCCAGGGACTTTTTCAGTAATTTATTTTTTTCCTTCTTCCTTTCTTTTGCAGGCCTCTGGTTACACGTCTCCTCAGGCACCGATTTTGTTGTAGAAGAAATTGAATTATTTAAATCCAAATCCTGCTGATAATAAAACACAAGGTGGTGGTTTGAAGATATTCATCCACAAACAGACTACAATGTTGAAAATCTTGTTTCACAAAGACAGACTTTAACAATAGCTTAGATTGAACAAATAGACCTCAGATAGACATCTAAATTCATCCGTTGCCCAAAGCCCACCTGAATTATGATTGGCCAGTTGATGTACCACAAAAAAAATTATCCACTGATATATGGACGTATCTTTCGCCACGTAAAGTCTATGGGAAAGTGCAGAATCATTAAATCTGACCTGTAACGGATTTGGACCACATATGAAAGTGGCCCAAATCACAACTGGAAAAGACTGGATGCCACGTTACTTGGGCTGTTCACACGGTCATGAAAATAAAATGAAAATCCGATTTGGGTCACTTTGGCCTGCAGTCTGAATTTTGCCTAAGAGCAAAATCTAACACTACAGACCGGTCTTTTTGAAACTAACACCAGCTGTCATCCACAGCTGTTTTTTGCATTCATTTGTGAAACTATGACTAAACTTTTTAACAGACATCACTTCTACACACACACAAATTTCCTAAACAAATGGTTTCCTTTTGTGACCATTTCCTAACGTCATATTACATTTTAAAGAAAACAAACACACCGTACTTTTGCTCCTCAATGTGACAAACAGTAATGTAAAAATCTATACAAACCTTTTGCTCCCCATCTGCTTTTTTATTCCCCTCCGCAAAATGTTCTTTTTTATTATTATCACTGCTCTCATTATATGCAGCCGCCGCAGTTCCATTTTGTGTTTTACCAGATTCAGGAGATTCATTTGCCACTGCATTATTTTCAATAACAGGATTTTCTTCCTGATTTTCTGAAGAGTCTGACTTCCCTTGCTCTTCCTCCTGAAATGCCAAAAATGACTAAAATCAGCATGGCCACGAAAACACCCGTTTTCCAAAAACTTATACTGCTGTGAATTACAACAAATACGTACGAGTAACACAAGACTTACAGGTAAAATATTTTTAACTGCATTCTCCTTTTCTATCCGTTTCTTTTCTTTTTTACGCTGCAACAGAAAGAAGAAATGTGTTGTGTGCCACTGTTAAGGGAAAAAAGCAACATCAGCACTCAAAATGTTAAATCCTAACCACTATGCAGACACTGACCAATTTCTTACGCTTGTTTTTCTCAGTTTTCTCTTTCCGTCGTTCCTCTTCTTCTTTCAGTTCCTTTGCATGTTTATCAGCCTCCTGAAAGAAAAAAGAAAAAATCTCTGCGTTAAGCCAATTTTCAGGAAATTCACTGTCTGGGAAAGAACTCTTAAAAAAAAAGAGAAACCAAAGTGTAATACCTCGTCAGTGAGTTGTTTTATTCGTGGATGTGGTTCTAAAGACCTGTGAGCAGCATGTTGTGGACAATAGTAATCATCGTCCTCATCATCATTGTCAGAATATAGGATATCATCCTCCAGCTCTCCTTCAAAGGTCCTTAAAAAATCTAAACCTGGGAGATAAAGAAAAAAATCTAAGCCTTTTCTAGTGCTCTTATGTGCGCTATATCTGTGAAAGGGCAAGTCTGGACCGATTCTCCAGACATTGTCCGGAGTTCATATGAGAGAAACAACTTAAAAGCGTGGCCAATCAGAACAGCTATAGTGCTCTCTCCGACGAGGTCGCACATGTCAGAAGAACTAGAGAAATAGATAATACATTTATTTTTTATAGAGCTTTTCTAGACACTCAAAGACGCTTTACAGTTTTGATAACATAGATACAACAAACAGACAAGGTACATATATAGGTAGATCTAACGAACACTCAGATAATGATGCTTTCTCTCAGGTAGCTCCACCGACAATTGTTGCATTTACAATAAGTGCAAAAAATATTGCACTTGGCATCAAAGGCTAACCATAACCCTTTGAAAAACAGCTCAAGAAAAACAGATACTGAACTGTTAAACATTAAACAGGATGCAATCTGCAGTTTACGGACAAGGATAAAGTGATAGCCTTCCACACCCTCATAATTGGTCTCTGTACAGGACTCCTGTTGGCTCATTACAGCATGTACAGTGGTGCTCATAAGTTTATGAACGCATGCTAAAGTTGACTAAAAAGAGCAATAAAAATAAATCTTTTTGGAAATTAATCTTAATGCCTTAATTAAAAAAAATTAGGAAAAATCCAACCTTTAAGGACACCAATTTTCTTTGTGAATGAATAATGTATTGTAAATAAATAAATGTTCTTCCTTAAAATACAGGGGGCATAAGTCAGTACACCCCTATGTTAAATTCACATAGAGGCAGACAGATTTTTATTTTTAAAAGGTCCCATGACATGGTGGTCTTTGGATGCTTTTATATAGGCCTTAGTGGTCCCCTAATACTGTTTCTTGAAGTCTCTTTCCCGAAATTCAGCCTTGGTGCAGAATTACAGCCACTAGAGCCAGTCCCACAATGAGCTTTCCTTAAAGGGATATAAAAATATATATATATAATAAATAAATATATAATGAAATATTATTTGTTGCATCTCTTTTCGGTGTTGTAATTTGTAGACGGCCCTAAGCACTCTTACTGCCCGGTAGTAACAGCAGCAGCAGCAGCAGCAGCAGAGACGAGAAGCCAGCAGGCAAGTGTTATTTACATACACTTCTGGTGTACTTACAAACTTTACAATCCATCGTTTTATGAGTACATAACCTATTTGTGCAACTGTAGACGTTTGGTATCATTTCGGGCATTATTAGTTGGGTAATGTTAAGAGACACTTCGGATCCATTAGCCCCTGCGCTAAGCTATTCAGCTGATAACGCTTCGCTACACTAACTCGTCCAATGTTAGACCCAGGTGAAAAAAGCTTCTGGGGGCGTGTTTGGCTCGAGTTCATGGTGCAAAGGACCCTAGGGTGAATTACTCCGAACCATCACTTTAAGATGTGCAAGGTGGAGGGTGGGGGTGTTGCCTTGACCAACTGCCACTTTGCTCGTTTGAAAGCCATGATGTCTCCATCTCATGGGTGGGCCATATTCTCTGGGTGGGCAAAGCAGAGAAAGGGGAGGTAACCTTGCTCCTTATGACCTCATAAGGAGAAAGATTCCAGATCGGCCCATCTGAGCTTTCATTTTCTCAAAGGCAGAGCAGGATACCCAGGGCTCAGTTTACACCTATCACCATTTCTAGCCACTGGGGGACCATAGGCAGGCTGGGGGAACGCATATTAATGTTAAAAAACCTCAAAGTGAAATTTGGGACCTGGACCATGGGACCTTTAAAGGCCAGTTATTTCATGGATCCAGGATACTATGCATCCTGATAAAGTTCCCTTGGCCTTTGGAATTAAAATAGCCCCACATCATCACATACCCTTCACCATACCTAGAGATTGGCATGGGGTACTTTCCATAAAATCATCTCTCTATCATCTCTTTATCAGGATGCACAGTATCCAGGAAACTATCAAAAAGTAGTGTTTGCTTGTTACTCCTTAAAAAAGTAATCCGTTACTTTACTTTGTTACACTACACCGCAGACTGGATTCTCTACTCACAGAGTGACGGCTGATTCATTATGAACGAGTCCAGTGCGGGTTGAATGCACATCAGCAGGTCATCGGCGTGACACAGTGTTAGCGTATGTAGTGTCTGTACCGGTCGCGCCGCCACGATGGTCCGTGCATTGTCATAGACACATGCAGCCTCTTTTCTGGAAATCCTTGCGTGTCCGTGCGACAGACACAAGTCCACAGCGGGCTGCTGCGTGTATGTATGAGGCCATCTCCACCACATCCATCACCATGAGGTTGTCAGCTTTGTGTCTGCCTGGCTCAGAGATATTCTAGCACTACCACTTGTAGCTCTAAACCAATGTTGACACCCGATAGAAGAGAAGTGTTTAAGGGGGGGCCCAATCATTACTTACCATCATATTAATCTTATTACAGATTTTAAAGAACATAAGAGTTAAGGTAACCTTAACTCTTATGTTCTTTTAAATCTGTAATGAGTTATTTGGTGGAAGCCATACACTGCAATAGAGATCACAAAACTATGCTTATACCCTGTTTGGTTCCACTGGTTTTAGATCTAATAATACTGGGTTTTGTTGTATCTCCAGTTCTCTTCTCCACCATCACTTTGAAATAACCTGCAACCTGCCTTACCTAATAAGCCAGAGGCAAAGACATCCAGGATAGAGTTTGAAGAATGACGTCCACTTATGAAATCTACCATAGTTTCCTGAGAAAGAGAAAAGATAGGAGACTTTAAATACAACCAACAATGTGTTCATGCTATATCCACACGAACGTGCGTCTACTGTGCAAAAATATTACCTACATACTGCTATATGTAACATACTGCGCAACCCTTCACTCATTTGTTGGGTGTGAAGTTAGTTTTTGACTTATCTGCAGCAGTTACCATAAGAGCTGGTAGAGAATATTGATATTGTAACATTGACACAATATAAGATATTTGTAACTTTTAACTGAAACAGACAGTCGATAAAGCGAGTAGTCAATATTTTTTTGATAATTAATTATTTATTTGTATCATTTGTCAAACTAAAATGCCAAACATTCTCTGGTTTCATCTTCTCAACTGTGAAGGCATGCTGCTTCTCTCTATTTCACATCACTATAAATTGACTATCCTTGGATTTTATGTTCTATTATCAGCATCCATTAACTGTTAAATCTCATTAACTGTGCAAAAGTGTTAACGGCTTACTGCTATAATATACTGTATATTCAGTATACATGTTTTGGCTGTTATCTGCAGCAGTGATCACCAGTTCATGTTGTAACATTGAGATTAGACGTTACCTTAGATTTTGTATTTTGTAAGATGAATTATACCGTAAACAATGTTTTCCTTCTTAAAGACTGCATAACAGTATATTTTGATCCTTTTTTCCTATTGTTGTGAAAAGCTTCCTGTCTTTTAATAACTATGGCAGCTCACACTCAGATTACTTATTGTGTTAGCAAAGGTACAACTGGTGGCATGTCACCAACAACACCCTTTAAATTGGAAAGACCTGTTATGTCACAATAATAACAACTTAAGTGCCCGGGTGCTTGAATCATACTCACATGTGTGTGCATAAGTCTCGAGTTTTCTCGAATTCTTGGTATAGGAGCGCCACCTGAAAGGTAGAAAAGGACACGTACATGGTTCTATTAAACATATGGCTTTAACGTTACAAAGCTTAAGTCGGTAGTCACGGTGATACAGTTACATCAACACTACTTTGGTGCTCACCAAACGCCACAACGTTAGCTAACAAGCTAGTTAGCTAACGTTAGCTAGCTACACATTTGACGAATTAGGTCAAGTTCTGAGTTAAGGAAACTCAGCGACGAATATCACTCTACCAAAATGATAATCACTGCTTAAATATTACCTTTTACAATGTCTTTCTTTTTTGGCATGATGTTATCTTATGTCTTTGTACTGGAGTGCCGCGACTGTGTTTAACGTTATTCGTGTCTGTCTGAGGTAATTTTACAGTTCTACTGTTTTCTTTTTCTTTCCGCGTTTGATCTGGAGCTACCCGGACCTACCTCTCTTGCTTTAACCTTTCAGGCTCATACCCGCCTCCAGGAGGCTCCACCAATCTGATGAAAATTATTGTTTTTTTTTGTTGTGGTTTAGGGCTGTGATTGGATGTCGGCCTGCCAATCCTGGGAAAGTAGGCAGTCTATGCTGGGAAACGCCTGCCTGTCGGCTGGATCTAAACATACATGGATCTAACAGCTAATTAGTTCAGAATCGACTCAATATGATGACGTTTTATATACACGTATTGTTTTTGAATTGGACAGATTTTAATTGCTATTTGTCTGATTTAAAGCCTCATTCTGTACAAACCACATGTTGTGTGGTGGCTGATAAAGTTTAGAAGTCAGAGAGACTAAATCCGTTCAGATTATGGATCATCTACAGTGTGTTGTTAATTAAAATCAGCAACAGATCGCAGGTAGAGCATTTTGACAACTACTCTGTCATAATAAAAACAACTGGAGACTGTACAAGCTGATATATGGGTCTGATAACATTTTATTAAATCGGAATCGGACCTAACAGGATGTGAGGGTTTCTGTGACTTCCTGTTCGGCCTGAAGGCTGCTGGAAACGGCTGGAAACTTTTGCAATATGTTAATACTGCAATAATAATTCACCTGTAAAAATTTCACATTTCACAGTGACTTCATAAACTTGAAAGTGTGGATTAGTTGGACAGGAGTTGAATAATTTCAGTTTTGTACGCAAGCGAGCGATCCATCTGTTCAATAGACGATCTTTCTCGTTCTTTAGTTCAAATCACATCCCTTTCGCGCCCTCTGCCCTCCCGCGCGAGTTTCCGGGGTCCCTACATTTCCTAGCAACGCTCCGGCTCCTTGGATACGAGCTAGAGGAAGCCCACTCACTGTGGCGGACGGGACAACAACAACGTCAACAACATGGAACCCCCAGAGGTAGCTAGCTAATGTTCATAACTTTAACTTTATTTCTGGTGTGGGAATTATGTGCGGCTCGCTTTCCCCCGGAGAAATCTGGCTAACGTTTAACGTTACCCACGCTGGTCGTTGCAACGTTAAACAGCGTGCTAACTGCTAACCGCTTAACTATGTTGTTAGCCAATTTATCGGCTGGCCACAGACGGTTAACCCGATGTTGCTTCTTTTAAAACGTAATTGTTAGACAAAATGTGCGTTCCCATGGTACGTCATGACGATAGCATAAAGGACTAGCGGCTACTCCGTTGCAAATAGCATTTTATGCAGTTTATACAAAGCGTAGCTAGTCCTGTCTCTCACCAAGCTAACCGACAGTAACCTGTTGCGCTCAACGCTAATTAGCTTGCTTTGTGCTATGCTTGTCATAGTAACTTATTGGCAACTGTAACCATTGCTACTTTGATAACAAAACTGACCGCTTTAAAGAGGTCCGAGATAATATGCAGTGCCGCGGCCAGATCAACTGCTTAATTGTTCACAAACTGCGCTGATAAAGATAAACCGCAGTTCCATTTCAAGCTGAAACTAACAATTAGCTAAGGATATGACAAATACATACAGTATATACTATAGGTGTGTGAGAAATACTGCTAATATGCATTCAATTCTAAATGGCTGTACATTAGTTTTTGTTTGAGTCAGTCGTTTCAAGGATAAAGCCCTTTCTCATGAAATGTTATTTTGTCTGCTATCATGTCCAAACAATTGAGATTATATTAGTCACAGGAATGTTTAGATAGATAGTCAAGTACATTTTATTTATATAGCCCAATATCACAAATCCCAAATTGGCTTCAAGAAGGGAAGAATACACCAACATAGTAAAAGTACAGTATGGACAATGGAGATGACAAAATTATCCATAAATTACATGAAGAACATACGGTAAAGTATCTAGAAAAATTGAGTAGGCTACTTTAATAATTCCTAAAGGGGAATTGCAGTTTTTATAGCAGCCATCATAATCACAAAACAAATTAAGTAGGTAGGATCTGAAATTCACTTTAAAAAGCCAAATAATAAAGTAAGTAAAATAGAATAAATAAGAATCAGTTAATATAGGATTATAGACTAAAATTAGGATGATAATCTTGAACTCTGATAAAAATATTGAATATATATACTTTACAAAGATGGTGTCCAGTAATATTACATTAATGTTACTGTACACTCAGGTAACCTGACTCCGCCAGATGGATTGCTTCGCATTTGCTCGGCATATCCATCTGGGAACTTTCCGTTGGAGAACTTTTGGGAAGGGGCGAAAATACTGGTTAGCTGATTGGATAAACCATCTGTCTTTCACCACCTATGTTGGTGATAGACAGGCCAAATCAACCAATCAGATCAACGAAGCGTATGAAAATACAACCACAAGCCCCTGCTGCTGGAGGCAAAGCATAGCTCGTTAGCTCAGCAAGCAACATGTCGGTAAAGGATATTTGCCGTTTGTGTAACGAGAATTTACGAATAAAAGGCACCCTTTCAGGTTCCCGGTCCATATTCCAAAAGAAGGATCCAAGAGAAAAAAGCATTAGCGAGCAGCTAACAGAATTAGGGCTACAGCTGGTTGAAAATAGTGGTTTGTTGATTGGATAAACCATCTGTCTATCACCACCTAAACCCGCCTCAAAACCAACGCTGATTGGCCCGGTCGTTTGGCGAACGGCTCCAAATTTTCTCTATCTCAAGGGGCCAGTTGTTCAAAGGTAATCTGATCGGATTTTGGTTATCGGATTGGATCAAATCTTGAAAATGGGTTGTTCAAAAGGGAAAGAAGGATTCTGAAATCCGATTAGATTACAGAATCCAATCCTAGTTTTAATCTGGATCACACCTTCAGTTTGTGTTGTTCAAAACTTGTCAGTAGAATTTGGATAACTTTGATCCAAAAAAACAGGATTATCCTGATCCCAACAGGGGGTAGGATTTTAAGGTGGATTCCAGGAAGAAAATGTAGTAAAACTTTAAAATTGGTCAAATAATACATTTGTATCATGTAGTGTATATACTTTTATTTATATTTTGCACTTGACTTGTGTAACCGTTGTAACAGTGATAAAGTAGATGAAGTAGACATAGGTTACCAATTAAGCTATTCAGTATAGTAAAGTAAAAATGAAATAAAAATAGAAATGATCTTGTCCCCATGTCTAAACGAGAAAGTGAAAGAGCAGAAGCACAGATCGTCCTGGCAGAGGAACAAATCAAGCTGACCAAACTGCAGCAAACCAAAGCCAAACTTCAGATCCGCCTCCTAAAAGCAGGGCTTGGAAATGCTGGTCTCTCCTCCTCAGATGAAGAAGAACCCTGAACGGTCTTTATTTTGTTAACTATTGGACATTTAGCCTTTTGTTTTGTTTTTAAGACATTTTCAAAATATCCACAATATATTTGTTAATGTATATTTGTTTTTATTTGTTGTAACTCAGATGAGGGGTCATAAAAGAAATTATGAATGGAAGTGGATGGTTATGTTATTTTTGTGTTTTGTCTCAAAATAAGAAACACTTACAGTGACCCCATGTTGGCTGTCCTACCTGTTCTTTACATAGCTGGACATTGTGATATGTTGTCCCATTTAGAGCACTGGTAATCCGGATTTGGTAATCTTGAAAACTGTCTATCTGGATAATGGTGATCCAATCCAATGTTGCTTTGAAAAACCGGCATAAAAGTAAGACGGATTACCTGATCCTGGATAGCAAAAAATGGGATTTCCAAATCCGGATAATTTTTATCCAGATTAAATGTTTTGAACAACTGGCCCAAGATGCCAGACTGATCTGCAGTGGAAAACTGGAGCTTGCGAGATCAGGACGGTCTCACGAGGCTAACACTCAGGGATTCCCCTAGAAAAGTTGTTTAGCTCGGTGGCAAGTGTCTCTTTGTGACGAGGGCCCTGATGAGGGACTGATGTTGGATGGCAGCATTAATAGGGATGGCTGAAGTGAAACTGATGTTCCGAAGCTTTGTCGAGATCCCGAAGCGCAGATGTTTCGAAACACTGATCCGAAGCGTGATTCAAAACACCCATGTCACGTGACTACGGCTAAATGAAACATCGGAGTGTTTCACGAGTGTTTCAACAGGTGGCATGAATCAGAGTTTGATTGACAGGGTCGGGAACACACAATCGCACATCAGTATAAAATAGAAGTCAACGCACCTTGACCTCGTGGGTTTTTGTGAGAGGAGTTTGATTTTGAGATAGCGGATATTTGGTGATATAGTGACATTCATAGTGCGAGTTGTTTAGTCATATTTAGGCTTACATTTAAATTTACACATTGACTGATAGACTGAGACAGACAGAGTATAGACCTACATACAGTGACATAGATAGATAGATAGATAGATAGATAGATAGATAGGACAGGACAGTTTATGGGAACGTTTTAATGATCGTATCCGTAAAACCCAGATTATACATAATGCTACAGCTGAAGCCACAGTGGAAGTGAAAAAATACCACAACTATGCGTTTTTGCCCAGAACTCATGATCCCCTAACTTACTGGAAAGAGAGAGCAGTAATCTTTCCTCATTTGTATGTCCTTGCTAAAAAATATCTTTGCATGCCAGCAACAAGTGTCCCTTGTGAGAGGATCTTTTCAAAGGCTGGAGAAATTATTTGTAAAACACGAAGTAGGCTAAGTCCTTCCAAAGCAGAGAAATAAATATTTTTGAATGGAAATCTATAAAAAAGTGAGACATTGTGGCTTGATTTCTTTTATTAATATTTATTTTTTATGACCAAAATAGCATTATGCACAGTGAGGAGTCTACAAGCCTTACAAGCTTCACATATTAGAAAAATAATACAATACAATAATACATTTTTTATTTTCTTAATGGCTCGTTATCAAGGTTGTTTCAGATCAACACCTGCAAGTGACCACTAGGTGTCATCGTTGAGACGGGTGTCAGATTGTTTCGAAGCCTCGACACAATATGACACATTTGCTTCAACTGTTTAACTGTTTCACGAAGCTTCGATCTGCCCACCACTAAGCATTAATATAGAGCCCAACAGTTCCTGTGATAACAGAATCATAGACAGAATCGCAAAAGTTAGAATAAAAAAAAAAAAAGCTATAAGACAGATTCCATAGAGCTCTACATTAACCCTTGTGTTGACCCGAAGGACAACACAAGGATTATGTACTTCCGTTTACTTTGTTGAGAATTGCTCTCTAAAACCTGTTTCTTGTAAAGTTTATTTCTAGAACACATTTAAACACAGTTTAAGCTGACCAAAATGCTGTACAAACAAGAACTAAGGTGCTGTATTAACCCTTGTTTAGAGAGCAATTCTCAACAAAGTAAACGGAAGTACATAACCCTTGTGTTGTCCTTCGGGTCACTGGGACCCGAAGAACAACACAAGGGTTAAGTCAGTGCTGAAAGCTAACTGGAGAATTGAAAATATGACTACGTCTAACAGGGGTGTGATTCTTCTGGATAAATCCGGAAATCCGGCTTTTCCGACCTGAAAATGAGACTCGTAAATCATGCAAATCCGCAGAAAAACTTTTTTTGGGGGGTGTTAAAGTTAGGATAGCCGATTGGTCAGGGGATAAGACCTGAACAAATCAGGTTACGTTACCTTGGTAAGCATGGACGCCGCCTGGCCAATATTAGTGATTGAAGGGCGGGTCTTGGCGTAGGAATCGTAATTTCAAAGCCTGGAAAAAGAGCTCTTTGGTTCTACGCAGCAAACACATATGTGCTGTGCGAGCCGTCGGTGGAAGCTAACAGAAGCTAGCTGGCGTAAGCTGACAGCTGACCAGGTGTCTCAAAGCTACCAAGTGATCGGCGGAGACAGGGAGTACATGTATTTGAAAGAGTCCGGCAGTTGTGGCAGACGAAGGTCCAGTTGGGAGTTTGGATGGAGAGTCAACTGAAATCCACTGTGGTCTGAAGAGATAATCCTCGCTAGATCACAAGCTTGCGGTAATAACATTAGTCGGGAGATTGACAGCTAACGTTAGTCAGCTAAAGCTAACCGTTGATCGACTGTGAGTAACGTAGCTACGCTACACAGGCTGGCAGCAGCACAGAGTCCAGAATTGCTAAGTCACAGCAGGGGATAGAAAGGTGTGGAGAATAGGGTGACCATATTTTGATTCCAAAAAAAGAGGACACTCGGCCCGACCTCGAGACACAAATTCAGACAGGCTTAATTAACGGTTAATGAACATGCCTCAATGGTGCAAAAATAACTTCTGTAATAAAATAAAATCTGTAACAACCTGTAACAAAATAATATCTCTTTTAAAATAAATAAATAATATGAAATAATGTTGTAAATATGACCTCTTCTGTGTTAGAAAATCCAGCTTCAACAAAATATCTCTTAATACCTTTTCAGTGTAATAAGATAAATAATAAAGACACTGAAACGTATGTGCCAGCTTTGCACATGGTGCACTCCGCCTGGACCGGACAAGTTATTTTATGGTTGTACGCCGGCTCCACGCAGAGCTTTCGCCGTAGCCTGATGTTAATACTTGTGCGCTGGTGTGTGTGTCGAGCCGGCAGTCTGTGTGTGTGGGGAGTGGGTGATAGAGCGAGGGAGAATTAAGTGAGAGAGTGGCGGCGAGGAGCGAGTACGACTTTAGAGTCATAGTGAGAGAAACAAAGTGTCTCCCCTGTGTTTTCTGACCACGGTGGGAAATCTTTAGCAGACAATGCTTCGGCATTTTGTGTGCAATGCTGCTCCGCTGTCTGCTCTGGTCCCTGTGTATGTGCGCGTCGCAGAGCCGCCCACAAAGCAGCCTCTCAGGAATTATGTCACAAAACGTACCGTAAGCATTGTGTGCCAGTCAATTTAAGTACACGCTTAATGGTCCCATGAAAAACAGTGAAAACCGGACATTTTCATGAATTTATAAACCCCCCCCCCCGGACGCCTCGGACAGTACGTAAAAAGTGGACATGTCCGGGCAAAAGAGGACGTTTGGTCACCCTAGTGGAGAATGACCAACACCTGATCTAAAACTTAGGGTACTTACTGCTGCGTTCCAGGCAACCCGTAACTCGTGTTTTCACAACCTTCTACTCGTGAAAGAACCCTGGAACGGCAGCCGTCAAACCCATAACTTACTACTCGTGAACTCGTACCAGATCGTTGTACTCCCAGTTACAGTTTTTGACGTCACACACACATAAACAACAATTTGATGCTGTACAGACGCCGTTTATTAACAGTGATAAGTAGAAATAAATATACATAAATAGGCAACGTAAAATAACCTAGATAGCTAACGTCAACGTTAGGTAGCCACTATCTAACGCTAGCTAGAAGGGTTTGTGGTGACTTTGCCTGGAACGCTACCAAGTCGTGAGTCGTGACTTGAAGTTGTAACTTACGGGCTAAAAAAATATATATGTCAATGGCTAAAAATTGTGTCTGGAACGCAGCATTAATTTCCTAGAAAACGCAACAAAATATCAATTTCGCGGATTGTGAAGCGGCGATATTCACGTCAGCGTCCTCACGTTCCAACATAATTTTTTTTTTGAAGTGATGTTTCTGAGTATCCTCAATGTATATGGACTTTTAACCCTTGTGTTGTCCTTGGGTCAAATTTGACCATTTTGAAAAAAAAATTTATATCAAAAATATGGCTTTCAACCAAAATTGCAGAAAGTTATCATGGATGCATGGCTATGTTTTATGGGTTCCATACAACGTTATATGCAGGTAAAATTAATGATAACTTTCATTGAATTTTGGTTTGTTTTATTCAATTTTATAGCATTTGAAAAAAAAAAAGGTTTTAAAACAGTGTCCTGACTAAACTTTAACATACACCAGTCTGTGATCCACTCAACATCCTCTGATCTTAACTGTTAGTCAAAATAATTAATAATGTCTGGTTGTTTTTTTTTACACAAAAAGCGACAAACAGGCCAGAAAAAAGCACAAAAAAAAGTGAATTTTCAATTTTGACCCGGAAGGACAAGGTAATACAACACAAGGGTTAAATGTGACAATGACTAAGACAAATGGTTTAAAAAAAAAAACATGATTTCATAAAATCATGTGTAATTGTGTATATATACACTACCTTGGCCACAATTTCTGTAGCTTCCTTTTCAACTAAAACAGTTAATTTTATTACGTGGCACTGACATTTTTCCTCAGGTATTTGGAGAAACCAGTGTGAAGAAGATATTCAGATCAAATCAGTTTAAAGAGTTTTAATTAAAGGCCTGTGGGCCACCAGTCTTGCAGCAATACAACGGGGGAAACAGTACAAGTCCAGTATATAATGCTGCAAGGTGCATGATTCTCCTTGGTTTAAACAGAATTAACTTTACGTTGAACACTGTATTATGTAAACTCAGAAATATGGCTGCTATATAACATTCTAGAGTGAAGAGGTTGCGTAATAGATTCAGAGGATATTGTGATATGATTGTGATGAATGTAAAATAAATGCACAAATCCAAAGGAGCAGCTTTGCAGTTTGTTATGAACCAGAGGTGCAGAGGAGGCTCGTTATGCAAAGTGGTGGCAGCTGTGAGGAATTATTTCCTGTTCCTGTCGTGTTCCTTGTGACAAAGAAGCTGAATGAGTGGCTAAAGGTGCTCTGCTGTTTGACCAGCAGGTTGTGCGAGACAATTTTTGGGATGGATCACAGCAGCATGCTCCTCTCCACTACCAACTCTAGTGGCTACAGAGTTATTACCAGCAGTTGTTGTTTTAAGCCTCTAAAGACATTTCCTTATGTTTTGGGTTACACAGCCATGTAAAAATGGCACAAGAGGACAACAGTAATTTACTTTGTTTGATGATTTGGCTCACAGAGGGTGGTGGGGTCTTCTCAGATACCAGGTGATGAAGATGCGAGTCAGTCTGTTGGACATGCATCCAGAAATCAACTAGAAGCTCAAAGTGCCAGTCAGGACCAGCAGCAGCCCAGGCTGGAAACGCATGGCTGGGAGCTTCAACAGGGGCGCTCTTTTCAGCAAGGTATGTATGTTGAATACAACAATGAATTTCTATCTCTACTCTTTTTATTTTTTGATTTTATTTTTTTGGTCATAATGTTGATTTAGGATAGGAGGTGATTCAGAACAAAACGTGTTTATTATAAATCTCTTGTCTAATAAAAAAAAAAATTGGTCTCATGATATCTGCGTTGGTTTGGAAAATCACATTTCAAGTCTAGTTTATAATTCATAACATTGGATCTCATGACAATGCGAAGTTGAAGGCAGTGACGCATACCATAAGTTTGTACGATTTATACTTCAGTTGTAAGTTGTAAACTTGTTTACAATGCCTGTGAATAACATTCAGCGTTTTCTGTATTATCAGAATTTCAGGACATTAACCTGTCTCCAGCCCTTTCACTGTTGCCTGTAAACTTCACTGAATATTCTTTATTCCAACAAAGTGACAATGAATTTGCCCCTTTAAGGTAAAGAAAAAATTAAAAGTCAATTATTGGTTCTGTGGACATAGTTTTCTACATGTCATACGAATGTTCAGAAGTTTCTAATTTTCTTTACTTTTTAAAGGGCGTACCCTGACATTTCCATGGCATCGGAGAGGTTTCACGTTCCACCTCAGGATCGCACTACTCGTGCCTCTGAACGTGGCTCACTGTCCCAGCACCCTTTGGCCCAGGCAACCATCCTGTCTGAAGAAGAAGTAAGCAGCTGCTGCTCTCTGTCCCAGCACAGTTTGTCGCTAATAAACGAAGGCAGACGAGAGGAAACTGTTCACTCCCCAATGATTGCCACCACTGACAGACGGGGAGTACCATCCAGAGATGACACGGGTAGCAGAGAGGAGGACTTGGTGACACTGACTGACCCTCCAGATAAGCCAGTAGGAGAGGCTGACGAAGATGAGGCATTCTTTCTGAGTAAGAATATTCCTGCCCAGCATCTTCTGGATCTCCTTCAGAAAGATATTGGCTTGGCAAGCAGCAGTAGTAGTGCTTTTTCCTCTGCCTCTAAGACCTCTGTGAAGGCTGCTGCATGTTTTCCCGGAGAATCTAAAAGCACTCAAGTTTGCAAACAGGGCATTGACCAAAGCATGGTTAGAAGAGAAGGTCCTCCAGGTGAAGTTTCTCTTTCCCAGCAGCACACGCAACAACCCGACAGAGATTTATACCCCGACCAATCTCAAACCTTGTCGTCGGAGGTCTGCAACATCACCACGGGGTCCCGTAGTACTAAACCTGACGACAGTAGTGAAGTGTTGCGCAGAGAGCTGCTGTCTGAGGTAGAGAGGCGCAGCAGCCGTGAAGCTGAAGCTAAAAACCAACAGTGGAAAAGTCCTACACCACCCGGTCAATCTCTCACACCATATCCCACGGGGATGCCTGAAGGCAAGCCAAGTGTGACCAGAACAAATATGGGTGGCCTGCAATCGACAGGACCGTTTTCAGCAGGTGTTGAACGGGGTCACAGAGAGCAGGACCTCTGGTTCTCAGGGAACCAAACAGGGATTGATGGGTCCTACCTCGGTTTCCTTCCACAGTCTCAATCCACTCCGGGGTTTTTCAAGGCCCCCCCTAAATCAAGTGTCAAGCCTAAATTAGGACAACTCTCTGACATAGAATCACATAAAGGGAGCTCTTATCAGTCAAACACAGGGATCTTTCCACAGCCAGCTGTTCCTGCAGCTGATGTCCATCGCCCAGACACAGCAAATCGGAGCCAAGAAGAAACCACCTCTGCAAAAGTCCAGTCTCTCCCAAGTCTCAACTATATGCAGAAAGTAGACGCTTGGAGGGCAAATCAGAGTTCAGGCAAGACGTCACTGTTTGATAGCTTGGCACTGCAAAGTTTTTCTGGCATCTCTCCTAAAAAGAAAGCTTACGATGCAGTGTCTGACTCCCTTAATCACATCCTGAGTCAGCAGGTGGAAAGTTTACAACAGCCTGTTGTTTCAAGCGCTGCCAATCAGGATGTCACACAGAGCTCCTCCACGGCTCCTTCTGGCTTTTCTACAAGAAGAGGGGAGGCGGTAGGCGGTGTTCCTATCGATAAAGATAACACCGGCTCTGCAACTAGACCCTCTGCCTCAACCTTTGGCAGGTCACAGTCCCACTCCTCTCTTAGCACCATTGTCAGGTCGGTCCAGAAAGATCGGCAGAAAAAAAGACCTGGAGAAAAGGGGAACAGTCAGACTCTGGGCGATGTCAATCATCAGCCAAACGCCACAGTTCAACCGTCGCCTCGCGTGAGCCTAAGCCAGTTCAGTGATGTGTCACTTGATCACGATTTGACACTCTTAAGTTCCCAAGATAGTTACAACAGTGGAATTAAGTTGGGAGCTTCCATTGGAGCTTCTTCTGTTGTCAGCCTAGAAGTTGATAACTATGCCCCGTACTGGACTTCAAAACAATCAACACCACCACCTCTGCCCAAACCGCGAGAGCTCAACATTGAAGAACGAATCCCGGTAATTGAAAGATGGAAATATAATATTTGAAAACGAGCATGTGTCTTTAAAATATTTAGAAGAACCAAACTTGAATAACTGTTTATGCAGATTCAGTTTCAGCATAGAATAAATGCATTTAGCAGTTCATTATAATTATCATGCACGTTTTGAGGAATTTGGGTGAAAATACCATAAACATGTAGATTTGTATTCCTTTGTAGATTTGTATTCCTTACTCCTATTTTCTGTATTTATTTTTCCTGCAGTTGTATCTCCATAACCTGGGCATTGACCAGTCACCCTCAACGATCTTAACTCCATTTGTACCCAGAGGCCCAATCAGAGAGCCGGAATTCTCTCCCACTGACCTCTGTACAGTTAAAGGATCTATTGGAACCCCAAACAAGAGCACCCAACCATCTGAAGGTACCTTAAAAGTGAGGTTTTAAACTGAAAATATAATATTCGAAGAGAAACATTTTCAATGGGCCATACATTTTTGATTTCATTTTTGATTTTTTAAACGGGAAAAGATTAAAAACAATCGGGCCTGACTCGGTATAAAACTGATTTTTCAGCAGGTTCCTGCTCTGCAGAACATAAACACCACATACACAACAAAACCTCCTAGACAAAACAGTAACAAACACACCAGGAGAATGAGCAACAGGGCAAAGCCATAAAGCTGACTCAATGGTCACAGGTATACCTCCATTAGATAGCAAGCAAAATATAAAATAATAATACATTTTTATTATTTTTATAAATGTTTTTATAATAATAAAAAGTCCAACCAGTCGGTTGGGCTGAGAATCAAAGTCTAGGAGATGTTTGTATATAGGTATTCAGTAAAAAAAAAAAAATTTTTTAAAAAAAAAAAAAAAAAAAAAAATTTTTTTAAAAAAAAAAAAAAAAAAAAAAAAAAAAAAAAAAATTTCTATAGTTAAATGTTTTAATCACATAAAATTGTATTTATCTATTAACAACAATGATATCTTCAGTATTTGGGAATCAAATTAATGCAAAGAAAGTTATGAACTTGACTTAAAGATTTTTAATTGTTTATTTATTTAATGTAAACAGAAGAAAAATTTGTAAATCTGTCATTCTTGCACAATTCCCCCAAGTAACTAACCTAACTGAGATGTAACACGAACACTTTGCTTATACAGTACAAACAAAATGGTCCAAAACCAGATGCCACAGCAGGACATTTGTAATATTTTACGGGAGTGTAAGCATTCTCCTGGACAGAAAAAGGGGTGGACAATGTCCCAAATGACAAACGGTAAAAAAAAATGCTACAAACAACACAGTCCTAAAACCGTATGCTGATATACATAGTCAATATCGTGTGCAGTAACTCCTAAATAATTTTGATTACTCACAGACGTCCAGTGATCACCGGTTAATGAGACAGCGTTTGCACTTTGCAGCAGTTCCAGTCGGGCTGCTTTCTCCGTGGAGTACAGTGAAACTACTGTCCCCCTCGACAACTTTTTAAAAGTAAACTTTCCATTCAAAATCTTATTGGCATCCATTTCGGCGTCTCGTGCTCGCCATCCACTCAAAACGTAACGTTAGCACACTACTCTTTGGCCGGCTCGCAAGCCCAAACAGGGGCCCGTTTTTGTTTCCGGTCTAGATCCGGTGTGGTGTTGTAGTTTTTCTAACGTTACTATTTGTTTCAACAGCATGTGGGAAAAAAAAAAACTACAAAGTTTGCTAGGCCAAAAATAACGACGCCGTTAAAATGGGTTTGCGTGAACGCCGTTAATAACGAGTTTAACCGACAGCACAAATGTTTTTGTTTTTTTCTTTACACATTTCATTACAATTTTGATATTTTCCACTTAAAAGATGAATGGATAATTTTTTTATCAACTGCTAATTGGTAAATGTGCCTACTGTATGTGGTAGATTTAAAAAAAAAAATAATAAAAATAATAATAATAAAGAGCTCTCATGTTGTATTTTCAGGTGAAAGTCCTCATAAAGGACAGTATTCCAGATCCAGTATTCTGTCAGTGGACTCCAGTATATCCATACCGTTGAGCCTTGACAGTCTTGGTCCAGGTGCTACTGTCCCAGAGCGGAACAGGTGGGCTTTTCCTTCATCGGATACAGAAGCTATCCAGAGTAAACGCAGACCAGCGCCCTCTTCCCTCCCTGAAAAAGACACTTACCATTCCACTCAGCAACAGCACACGGACAGCTGCTTAACTAGCAGCCAGCATACCATCCAGCTAGTAGATCGTTTTGGCTCTGACCCCTCGTTAGCTACCAGGGCTAGGTGTGGGGAAAGAGACTTGGATTCACCCTTGCAAACTAGCCGGAGTTTGGAGGAGCAATGCGCCGAAGACTCTACGGTTAGCTCCAAGGCCTTGTTGGAGATCCGTCAACTACTCTCTCAGGCGGGGAATGTGCTATCTGCTGGGTCTTCTGGGAGTTTCTCAGCTTCCCCTGCACCATCCAGTCTGCTCACTGATGACCTATTCCTCTCACTGAAGACGAAAACCTGCAAACTCCAGGACTCCGCGTTCTCCTGTGCTAATGAGGATCCCAAAACTCGATCCTCCCTGCTATGCGCTAGGTCCTCATCTGACTCCTTGCTGACCTCAGAGAAAGTGAGAGAAAGCTCCGTTGGCCGAGAGAGTATGACCTCATCGCGGCAACCTAATTATTCATCCACACAAGCTCTTGTTTCTGCACCAGCCAAAGGTGCACACAGAAGGCCACAAGAAAGCACCGCTAGTAGAGGTGCAGGGTCAGCCCTTGTCCTCTCCCAATCAGCTCGACGGGCAGAGCCCGAAGGCTGCAGTGCAGCTCCCCCTGACAACGCAGTCCCACCGCAGCCACCAGTCGTTGCGCCTTTACCAGTTTCGAGTACACAAACGTTCACCTCTACTCCTACTGACATAGTGGGTGTCGCAGGGGAGGAAAAACGGACTACGCTGGAAGGTCCCGTACAGAGCAGCTCCTCCTCGCCCATCCTCGAGGACACCGATCAGGAACTGATGAGCGACGGGAGTAGCGAGGGCTCGCTGGCAGTCAGAGTTGCCAAGTTACTGCAGAGTGAATCTCCGGCCACCATGGTGTCCAGTACACCCAGCATCACTGACCAGGAGGAGAGCAAAGCCAGAGGTAAGTGGATTCACATGTTGTTAAAATGTTTAGTGTTCATGGTGAAAAAAGATTAAATGATCTTGCACGGATACACTATCCTGTGCTTTCTATTTTGCAGAGTGGATTAAACTGAAGATATCAGGGCAGCAGTGTGAGCCTCTGGAGTTGGACAAAGAAGACCGAAAGCGGATTGAAGAGATCAAGAGAGAGCTGCTGTTAAAATACCCTTTAAAGGTGAATCACTGACGAAGAGCTCTTTATCATAATTATAAAAGCTTAATTTGTGCTTAATTTACTTAAACTTACTACATTTATAAAGTACTGAAAATGTATAACAAATAGTTTGTCACAGATTTCGTTTTTTAAATCATGTAAATATTGAAAAACAAAATGTTTTGTCATTTTGATGTCTGCCTCCAATCTCTGGACAGTACAGGTCTCATACTAAAGGTAACTGGTGTTTTGCAGGCATGGTGTGTTAACAGATGCATGTTACACATTGGAACTTTTGGAAATTTGTTTCCACTTATGATGCCAGTGCAATTTTCAAGGAGTTTGGATCTTTGTGGTGGATTAATTAAGTCACGGGATAACATAAACTAGGATCACCTTGCCTGGTCTCACCGTTTGACACATACCTTGTTTTTTGCTTCTCCTTTCAGAGTCAGGGGAGCACAGATACAGAGAGCAGTACAACATCCAGTATTAGAGTCCAAACTGTGCAGGATGCGTCTTGGCAAGCAGCATTATCGAAGGCGGCAATCGTCTCTAACAACCAGCCATCCCATCCTCTGCAGGGCCTCCGCACAGATCTCTCAGACTCCGGCGCGCAGCTTCAAAACCCCCCTCGCCTGGATCTAGAGGCTCAGATATGTGAGATTGCTGCCAGAGAAGGGGTAACCCTCCCTAGGAAAAACCCTCAGGCCCTCACATCTATTACCATTGCCACCCGCAGGCGGTCCGCCTCCCCCTCTCCCTCCACGTCGCCTGCACCTCCTCTCAGTCCAGCGCCAGGGCTGCTCCACCTGGCCGAGCTCTCAACAGAAGCAGCTGAGCTTCCTAAAGCTAACAGGCAGCTTCCCCGTACCGTGGCTGAAGAAGATGAGGCGACCAGAGAGCCAGCGTCAGTGTTTGAACCAAGCGGTAGTCTTCGCACCAGAAACCAAAATCTGACTTCTACGTCGGCACCAGTGAAACCGAAGAGGCGAGACGCTGTAGGAGGCCAGTTTGAAGAACCCGCCCCACCCTCACAGGGTTTAGGTAGAGAGGATGCGAATGCTAAGGAGGACGACACCCAATTGTTCACGGGAGACGACGAGTTATCTGTCCAGAACAGCTCTCGTTCCGGTGTTGGTCACGAAGCTGAGCAGGCCACAGGTTCCTCCACATTGGAATCCCCAGCCAGGACGGGTCACGTCTCGCACGTCCATCTCACTCTGTCCCCCAAAGCCACCGATCACACCTCTTCCACCGGTGTCCACCCCAGTCGTGTTGTTGCCGTTACAGGGTTGCTACGTAAAGAATTTGTCCCCCTCAGACACACCTCTTCTGCTGCCAGCAGCCCGGACGAAGGTGTCGGTTTGTCCAGTCCACCAGAGTGGTACGACGTCGGAGAGCCAATGAGACGCCAGGTGCCTAAAAGACCTGAGACCTCCACCCTGTTCAAAACCCCTGTGCCTCAGGGAAGGATGACCCTCACATCCACACAATCCTCTACACCGTGTCACAGAGTTGTTGTGTCACAAAGAACCTTAACCACTGAAACACCAGGTAAGCCTATTATTAATGTACTGCTAGTATATCTAAATTCCTATCTCATAGGGCTGGGCGATGGGGAGAAATTCAGATATCACGATAGTCTTGACCAAATACCTCCTCGATATTGCGGCGATATTCTAGGCTTGACAATTGGTGCTTTAACAAAATATCTTCACACTTGGATTTTAGATAAATAATTATCAGTAATGTGGACATAATGTCCAAATGGGGAAAAGGCAAATAATAGAACAGCTTTAATAGTCTGGTAAGTTCAGAAAATGACATCACTTTACTGTAATGCAGCCTTTAAAACCGTAAGAGACACCACTTGTCATATCACGATATTAAGATATCCAAACTCTAAGACGATATCTAGCGTCTCATCACGATATCGATATAATATCGATATATTGCCCAGCCCTACTATCTCATGTTATTGTTAGATCCGTAACAGGAGAGTTTTGTAGTTCTATAGTACAGTACCCAACCCTTCACTATGCAGTTAATCACATCATACACGAGGGCAGAGTTTTAAACTAGATGACGGATGACAGCATACTTTGTAAGAGTACTTGCTGCATTCTTGGCTAAATTAGATCATAAGAAATGAATGTCAACATGGCTTTATCCTTAATTATCTGTTGTAGGTAAAGATGATTGTATGTTCCTTCTCACCTTACAGCAGTGCCTGTTCTGTTACCTTATAAACCCTGTGGTAGCGAGGAGCTCTTCTACATCCCTCAAACAGAAACTGACATCTCCTCTACCAACCCTTCTGACACCACCATGGAGAGCTCCCATACAGGTACATTTGTCTCAAATGTTTTATTGCGCAATGTAGATCACATTGAACGTTGGTTGTACTCCACGATTTCTACCACATTACAATTTTTAGGGTTGCCCACTGAAAGTCAGTCCGACTGTGAAAATGTGATGACAAAGCCATTAAAATGTGGGTCTCGGGTCACCCGGGTAGCTCACCTGGTTGAGCATGCGCCCCACGTACAAAGGCTCAGTCCTTAACGGGGCAGCCGTGGGTTCACTTCCAACCCGTGGCCCTTTGCTGCATGTCATTTCCCCTCTCTCTCCCCTTTCCTGTCTTAATCTGTCCTGTCAAAGGCCTAAAATGCCCACAAAACAGGATCTTAAAAATGTGGGTCTTGCAGGTAAAACATGAGGCTAGTGTAGGCTGATATACTTTGGTATGGGGGCGGCTGCTCTGCAGGTGTGCTGAGCTGACACTAACAGGACAGGGGAGTGTAACCTATATTTCACATATTTGTAGGTGAAGTGTATTGAAACAGACATAAGTAACAATGTAGAGTGTTTTCTAAAAAAATATAAATATCTAATAGACAAGAGAAAAAGCATGACCCAACGAACAACAAGCATGCAAAAAATGAATATACCAAAGATGACTGGAGACCAAATTGTAAAAAAAAAAACTGGACAGCTTTTGTTTCTTGCGCTGACTAACTTGAACATAGCAAATAGGTTAGAAAAGGTTTATCGAATTAGAAATGAAGGAACCATTTAAATTCTGAGAATTGAATTGTCAGTTGTATCTGTGATAAACGAGGAGGCTCTGCTCTCATTTTCCCTGTGCCTGTATGGGTAGCAGCTGGTCTATTGTAACCTACACCAGGCAGTACATTAATTATACATGTTCAGGGGCTGAGTGAGACAAAGGCTGAGCTGGGGCCCCAGCAGAGAGAGAGAAGAGAGAGAGAGACTCCATTTTTTGAAACCTTATGTTCATTACTAGCTGAAAAAGAAGGATTTCGGCATTTTTTTGCAGCAGTGTTATTTATGTTATCTCAAATTCGGACAATCTTGGTCTAACCTTTTCTGAGTAGCACTCATCGTGAGGTAACAAGCCACTTTGGAATTCTGACCAGGCTCGGACGACGCTGTGCCACCACGCTTCAGCAGCGAGGTCCTCGGGCACCGAGACACCGGGTTGGACCGCGGAGTCACCATCAGACACTCTGAGGGCGTCTACAGCAAGAGGCTGAAAACGGCCACCTTCAAAATGCACGAGCCCGGACACGGAGGTGAGCTCAACGTACAGAAAAATAGTAGTCGTGCTCATTGAGTTATATTGTGTCAAATGCATGTGTGAAACAAGTGTCATCTGTCCATAAATTGCAAATAAAAGCCATTAATAGTAAATTTTTTACAAATCTACAGTATGTCACTCTGGTTAAATAGAATCAATATAATAACACACATACACTAATTGTACTGAGGTGAGAGGGACATTGTTGGACTGTTTGGCAATGCATATGTGTTTTTTTTTTTTGTTAGAAATATTTCAAAATGTTTATTTTTAATTTAAAAATTTGTATTTTTATTAAATTGTTGTGAAACGGCTTGTTTTTGGTTTGCTTTTAAAAGCGTTAGTGTGTGCTTTTGTTTACACTGAGCTTTGCTTAGTTTTTTCTGTAGTTTTTTTTTTTCTTCTAACCCGTTTGTTTGCACATGATAGATAATAGATATGTTTGTATGATTCTAATTCAATCTTAACACCTGCTCTCGCTCTCGTCTTGTAGGTGCCTCTATATCAGCAGATGGACCTTCGCAAACAAGTGCGACTCAAGCTCCAAAGCAATCCTCTCAGGTATCAGCTGCCTTTACCAAAGCGCCTTTATCAAGCAACCATGGAGCCTCCAAGAGAGACCAGGGGACCAGCCCGACGCAGTTCCCCAGTTACGATCAACCAAAGCCGAACCGTGTGAGATTTCACGCGGACTTGGCCTACGACGAGGCGAGCCATCACCTGGACCAAAGCCCTGTTCCTCAGACAGGAGAGGAGCGCGACCAGGAGAAGAGGGACTCTGGCAGCAGCAGCACTCTGGACCAGCTGTGGAAGAGGTTCTGTGATCAGTGGAGCCTGGAGCAGTCCCAACCCACCAGCGACAGAGAGGCGTCACTGCTGGAACGGCTAGAACGCCTGTCCCGTCTTATTAATAACACAAGGGGCACTTACACGTCAGAACTACAAGAAGAAAATCTAGGAAGGAGGGGAGACGATGCCGTGGGGAACGAAACAAAGAAGGATATTGGAGTAGTGAAGAGGAGCGTAGGTTGTGAGGCCAGAGGAATAGAGTTGAAAGTCAGAAGAGGTAGAAAGGTTGAAGGTGAACCTCCTGTCCCTCATCGGGCCCGGACGCAGAGCCTACAGGGAGATGAAACTTCTCAACCTACAGACGAGGACGGCCGTGACTCCTCAGTCTCCAGCTTCTCTCGGGGCTCCTCCCAGAGTCTGCACCTCTGTCCCGCAGACAGAGACGAGTCGGAGACCTTATCCACCACGTCCAGCTCCACGTCCACCGTGGACACGGCGCGGCTGATCCGAGCCTTCGGCGCCCACCGAGTCCAGAACCTGAAAACGAGCTCCAGCCTCAGTAAACTGTACAGCACCATTAACGAGCAGAAGGAAGGGAGGGAGCAGCGGAGAGGAAGAAACAAAGAGCCGCCTTACATCGTCACACTGTCGGAGACCACCGGTACTGATGAATCCATAGTAAGTGTATGCATGTTATTGCCCTCATTGTAAGGTAAAGCTAACTTAATTAGTGTATAAGGATAATCCTATGTATATACCAAGTGCAATAACTAAGCTTTCTGGCCACAACCCCTTTGAAAAGTTGTGGATTTGAAGTTAACACTTGGAGAGCCATGGAAATCTTTTACTTAAAATATAACTGCAAAATTTGGAAACAAAACTTTTTGCCAGAATTCAGAATTAAAAAATGTACCGGTACGATATCTCGATCCAAAATATGCCTGCTGCTTTGAGTGGCTGAATATCGCCAAAGAGGAACTGGAAGATCATTCAAAGGTCTGAATTTCATGTCTGGCTGTGGAATTCTGAATACATCCTATGTAGGTTGCATTGTCGCAGAGGTGTATCGGCACCTAACAAAACTTTTTCACCACAGACCTTTTTGATTTGTAAGGAAATATAGCGCGGGTGTCACTAATAACATTACCGTTGGCCAGGGCCGGATCGGGACTCATTTTCAGCCCTGGATTTTCATGCCTTAGACCGGCCCACTTTACTTCACGAATGACTATATTAAAAAAAAATTTAATCAAAACCTTAGTATATACAGTGCCTTGCGAAAGTATTCGGCCCCCTTGAACGTTTCGACCTTTTGCCACATTTCAGGCCTCAAACATAAAGATATAAAACTGTAATTTTTTGTGAAGAATCAACAACAAGTGGGTCCCAATTATGAAGTGGAACGAAATTCATTGGCTATTTCAAACTTTTTTAACAAATAAAAAACTGAAAAAGTGGGTGCAAAATTATTCAGCCCCTTTACTTTCAGTGCAGCGAACTCTCCAGAAGTTCAGTGAGGATCTCTGAATGATCCAATGTTGACCTAAATGACTAATGATGATAAATAGAATCCAGCTGTGTGTAATCAAGTCTCCGTATAAATGCACCTGCTCTGTGATAGTCTCAGAGGTCCGTGTAAAGCGCAGAGAGCATCATGAAGAACAAGGAACACACCAGGCAGGTCCGAGATACTGTTGTGGAGAAGTTTAAAGCCGGATTTGGATACAAAAAGATTTCCCAAGCTTTAAACATCCCAAGGAGCACTGTGCAAGCGATAATATTGAAATGGAAGGAGTATCAGACCACTACAAATCTACGAAGACCCGGCCGTCCCTCTAAACTTTCAGCTCATACAATGAGAAGACTGATCAGAGATGCAGCCAAGAGGCCCATGATCACTCTGGATGAACTGCAGAGATCTACAGCTGAGGTGGGAGACTCTGTCCATAGGACAACAATCAGTCGTATACTGCACAAATCTGGCCTTTTATGGAAGAGTGGCAAGAAGAAAGCCATTTCTTAAAGATATCCATAAAAAGTGTCGTTTAAAGTTTGCCAAAAGCCACCTGGGAGACACAACAAACATGTGGAAGAAGGTGCTATGGTCAGATGAAACCAAAATCGAACTTTTTGGCAACAATGCAAAACGTTATGTTTGGCGTAAAAGCAACACAGCTCATCACCCTGAACACACCATCCCCACTGTCAAACATGGTGGTGGCAGCATCATGGTTTGGGCCTGCTTTTCTTCAGCAGGGACAGGGAAGATGGTTAAAATTGATGGGAAGATGGATGGAGCCAAATACAGGACCATTCTGGAAGAAAACCTGATGGAGTCTGCAAAAGACCTGAGACTGGGACGGAGATTTGTCTTCCAACAAGACAATGATCCAAAACATAAAGCAAAATCTACAATGGAATGGTTCACAAATAAACTTATCCAGGTGTTAGAATGGCCAAGTCAAAGTCCAGACCTGAATCCAATCGAGAATCTGTGGAAAGAACTGAAAACTGCTGTTCACAAACGCTCTCCATCCAACCTCACTGAGCTCGAGCTGTTTTGCAAGGAGGAATGGGCAAAAATGTCAGTCTCTCGATGTGCAAAACTGATAGAGACATACCCCAAGCGACTTACAGCTGTAATCGCAGCAAAAGGTGGCGCTACAAAGTATTAACTTAAGGGGGCTGAATAATTTTGCACGCCCAATATTTCAGTTTTTTATTTGTTTAAAAGGTTTGAAATATCCGATAAATTTCGTTCCACTTCATGATTGTGTCCCACTTGTTGTTGATTCTTCACAAAAAATTACAGTTGTATATCTTTATGTTTGAGGCCTGAAATGTGGCAAAAGGTCAAAAAGTTCAAGGGGGCCGAATACTTTCGCAAGGCACTGTAAGTCTGCAATAGCGCCCTGTCCTCTACATCCTTGTAATTCGGTGTATTTTGTAAACTATAACTATTTCCAAGTGTTGCCTCACAATGTAGATTTATTAGAAAAGTTAACATCTTAACAACAACCCAATGATGTTGAACAATATCAGAATCTGTTTCTGTGCAAATAAGTAATCACAGATTTAAATAAACAAGATACATTGTATTGCACTTTCTAATGACACCATAATCTATTTTTTCCTTTGAATATTTCATACAACTTTCATAATGGGTCACAAGTAATATTTGGTCATAAAAAGTGATTATATTGTAGCTAATCTGATCATGTTTGCTTGTTCACACACTGTGATACAACAGCTTACAGTAGATGTGCCATCCACACTGACAGCAGCTATCCCTAATGCGCACTACTGGCTCTGCTTCTGACACTAAATCACATTTTATAAATTGTCATAATTCTCAGCACAAATCTCTCCTTTTTACAAAGCTTTCTGATCAAGTCAAGTCAGTGTCATTATGGTAGTGATGAATCATCTGGCATCATTAATTATCCCAGGGCATTTTTCATATAAAGCAGGTCAACACCACACTCTTATTAATTCTTATAATGCTCAGTCAATGATCAACCCTACCTGCCCAAACTGGAGTTCTGGTAGTATTGGCTCTTCATTGTCATTGTTAGCAGCAAACTGGACTAGTAGGCCTACTAGCTGCTGCTGTGGAGCTACAAGAACAAGTTTGATTCATAAACATAAACGCTGGTTTGCAGGCACTTCTCCTAACTAACTTAGCTTACCGGTCTCAACGTCTTCATTTGGCGTTTTGCTAAACATGGAAAAAGTTCATCTGGCCGCGTCACTTTCTAGTGCCGTTTTGCGCTTTCTATTACCCGTTTTTAAAACGGCTTCTTTTTGCTCGCGGTGGCATCCTCAAACAAGCACCAGTGACTTGTGTACGATGACGGTTTGTTGTTTTGTTTTTGTTTTCTTTTAGCAAGGTGCTGCCGTCGGAGGACTCCGAACATAAATAGGTCATCATTAACCAGGCTGCACTCTGCGAGTGGGCTGCATGAATGAAGAGAACGATGGGCTGCAAGAAAAAATAAATACTGTAAATACAAAAAGTGGGCTGCGAGTGCAGGCAGCATATGCTGCCTGCATATGCTGCCTGCACTTTTTGTATTTGTATAGGGACAGCATCCATAATATTCAACTATGATTTCAACCCAGTGCCATACCTGAACACCGGCCCTCACAACCAAACAACCAGACCGGCCCACCGGGAATTCTCCAGGTGCTCCCGATTAGCCAATCCGGGCCTGCCGTTGGCTCTGTTGTATTCAATTGCAGACCTGCCAACCTGTACGCATTTTGCGTAGTAGATACACATTTTGACATCAAAATACGGTGATACGATTTGTCACTTTAAACTCATTGACATATATATAAGTTTTTAAACTACGCGAAAATCCGGTGACTGCTTTGAGTTCACTCGTTGACGTGCGGTAGCCGTCTCAGTCTAACTCTTGATGATAGTAGGCAGCTAAAACGTATGGCTAAAAAAGCGTAGCAGCCACGAGCATGCTGGAAAACAATAACTAAAGAGTTTGACCAATCACAGCGTCGGGTTCCTTCCTCTAATGTTTCCCCCCCATATATCTATGGGTTTCCCCAAGGGAGGACGGTGCTTGCAAAGGTAAACTGATTTGATGTAGAAAGGTGAAATTAATTAATTTACGTAGCCTACCTGTCAACTTTGGAGAAATATTATTTATAAAGTCTTTGATTTCGTTACAAAGGTCTTATATTGTTTTACCTTTCCTATGATTAAGTTCATACCGTAACAAAATTAACTGTTACTAATGTAGGCTAATTAAAAACTGACAGGAGCCCGTCACTGGACGCACCGGAGGACCGAGACACAAAGTAAACACGCCTCTCCGACCGGTACCGGGGGGTTGAGCGGAGGATGTGCGGAATGTGTCGGTGTCTGTCGGACTCTGGCCGGCCGCTCGGCGCCTTCATACAAAGCTCAAGCTAACGGCTTATTAGCTAGCCAAACACCAAGCGGTAACTTCTGCAAGGATTGGCTCTGTGAGCGCATCAATCTGCTCGGTGTGCGTCTTATAACGAACAGAGGTAGCAGCCGGCGGACTCTAAACATCTGTTGATCCGTGCAGGACTTCACTGTGAGCGGACTGTTTAGAGACTATGTGACCGGCAGGTAACGTCAAAGGTTATCTGCAAGTAAACTCTGAACTGAGCTGTGTGTTTTCAGTGTTAAACACTGCTGCAGCTGTTCATGCACGACTGTTGGTGGTGGTTTCCAGAGGTGGAGGACTTACTCAGATTATGTATTGCAGTAAAAGTAGAAAAAACTGTGTTATAGAGTTACAAATTACTTGTCAGTTACAAGTCCTGCATTCAACATCTTCCCTATGTAATAGTCCAAACGTATTATCAAAATATGCTTAAAGTACTAAAAGTAAAAGTGCTCATTATGCAGTGTAATGTATTTTATTGGATTATATTATGATCCAAGTAATTGTATTAAATATGACCGATTAATTTAAATAAAATGTTTTATTTAATTCAAGTAGCCTACTTGAACATAATTATTTTCTAGGATTTTAAATGTATAAAGATTTGACATTTAACGGCACATTTATTCCGCGCGCGTGCCGCCGTGTTCGTGAACCAGAACTTGGACAATAAATCGGTAAATTGCTACTCCAAAAAGTTTTTCGAGGTTGGCAGGTCTGCAATTGTCCCAATTAACCGTGACGGTACGCACTATACCCGGACCCTGAAACCGAACCAATTTTCTATTCCCACGTGTCTTTTCCTACTGTGACAGGTCAACGTATGTTCTGTGAAAAAGACCTTTTGTAGGAGCACAGAACAAAGTAACACAAAGTGGCATAATCGCACGTATCGAACAGCTCTAAATGTTTGATGTCATTTTATTGGTCTTCAGGTTGCTGGTGATTCTGCATCAACCAGCACTTGCACCCTTCCGTCACACAGCGGCCCCTCCAGGACTCTGGCAGCAAAGAAGAGCGTTAAACTGGTCAGCAGAAGCATCCAGGCAGGTCAGTGCCACTAAAGAGGTCACTCGGTTTGCTAAAGTAATTTGGTTACATTTTGGTAATGCGTTTGCTGGGAAATCTTTACCAACAATGAGTCTACAAACAACTCACAAGCTGCAACTCCATTCAAAAAGATATATTTTTTTGCTGTTGTGAATACCTGTTGTCTAGTCCTCCAATATACATAAACATAATTTCCAAAAACAAATGATGTACTTATGAGTTTGTTTGTGTTCTACATTTGCTACAAAGTTGTAACCCTTTGAGCATTTATGATGTTACTTTTCATTTGCAAAAAGCAAAAGATTATTGCAATTCTGGAGTTACTACTCCCTTATTGGCAAGAATGAGGCAAATCATTTGTTTATTTATAGGAGACCATGCACATCAAAATGATATTTTAACATCAACGTAAATGCGCCAGGGTCGGCTCAACGGTTTATCTGTAACCAAAAAAACAGTACATTGACAAATGGGTTTAAAGTTGCAATCAAAGCAATTCTTTAAGATTCTTCACACGGTTTTCTTTTTTTGCTCAGGCGACCTGGAGATTGTCAGTAACGGGACTCGACGCCACACCAGAGATGTCGGAACCACGTTCCCTTCGCCTGGCGAAGCCAGAACTTCCGGGCAGATTTCATCCTTCTCGTCCAACTTAGAGAAGGGAAGAGGAGGGTGGAGGAGCCCCGCTAAGAGTCGGGGGTTACAAAAACAGAGAAAGGGCAAGAGAAGCCCGCCAAAGACCTACCCTGAAGGTACGTCGACGACAAATAAAGCGGTCTGTGCTTTTTGTGTGTGAAGAGTATATTGTTTTATACCAGAGTAAAACTTAATGTCTTTATTGATTTTTAGCTGGTTTAAATTTCCCTGGTCCTTTCCAGGTGTTTCATGGTTCATCTCTGCCGACAACCTGAGGTCTGAAGCGCGGAAGGAGAACCAGCCAGAGGAAGAGGAGTTGTTGTGGAGGCGGAGCGCTGCCTGGTTTGAACCATACAGCAGAATCAATCCACGGAGAGAACCGCTCCGACAGAGACAAGTCCATGAAGACGGAAACCAACACGATGAACCCGATTTAGATCCAACGACCAAAACGATGTCCTGTGGTTTGGCGCGGATCTCTCTCCAGGTTGGTTTGTCTTTTACTGTACAAAACTTTGCCTAATAGGCTCTTCCATAGGACGCATGTTTATGTGTGAGAGATGGAAGGGTTTGCAGTGGGGAACTAATATTTTAGGTTTCTCCACGGGCATGGCTTTTTATTAAAATTGTAGATGACTAATCTTAAAAGGAAAGAAAATTTGACTTTAAATGTTTAGTATTTCCCTATAACATTAAGTATTTATGACAAAATCAACAAAGTAAAGAAATATAACTTTGGTCCTAAAACTTCCTCTTCATCAGGACCGTATGGGTGTGATCAAATCAGATTTGACATTGGCCAACGGAAGTACGTGCCATCACCTAACTGATCCCTAAGCTCTCACGTGAAACATTCAAAACCTCTAACTTTGGCAGAAAATAACTTTTCAGGGCCTTAAGATAAAATGTTGGGAGTCAGTTTTTGTATTTACCGTAAGACGTTTGAAAACGACAGTTAACGGCCGCTTTAAAATCTCTTTACCGTGGACCCCTTTTTTTTTTTTATTAAAAAACATTGATGTTCCTTTTGAATTCTGCAGGACGCTCTGGAGATGCATCGTCCAGAGTTCATCTGTGAGTCCAGGCGGAGGGTGAAGCGCATGGCTCTGCAGGCGCAGGAGAGGAAGCTGCAGGCCAACTTCTGCAGAGAGAGAGATGAACTCTTCAGCTGGCTTGGAGGACCACGGAGGCCCGCAGGTACTCAACACCAAACCTGCTTGAAACTGTAGATCTGTTTTTAACTGAGGCGTTAAGGGGCTAATGTTCTGTCTAACAGCAACATGTTATTTATTCTGCTATTTACAGTTTTATCTAGTTGCTATATGGTGCAGTGTTTCAAAAATCTAAGTACAGGACTCCCAACTGATCATACTTGTAAATCATTCAATCTTGCATTCAAAGCAACCGATTCTCCTTTCATTTGGCTTGTAAACCTTTCACTGAAAAGTTTCTGGTGAAATAAGAGTACATTTGTGAAGTCACCTAAACCTATCAAAGTGCAATTCTTTGTTAAGTTATTGTTACAATCACTTAGTCAAAGACCAAACAATGTAAGATACAGGTTTCAAAATGACCCTTCGGAGTGCTAAAGATGAGCTTTTCGCTTCAGTTTTCAAACGACCGTAGTGAAAAACTTAACTGTACACTACCTATCAAATTCAACAAACTATTTCCATAATTCCTATCCTATAATGAGTGGGATCAATTAAGACATCTTCCCCAATCATTGATGCACCAAACTTTAACTGTATTGTTTTGTCTAATCAAATACTGGAAAAAAACTGTTACAGAAGTGAAAGAAAATTGTTTTCTGTAGTACACACTACACTAATCTGCATCAATTCAGTCTTTTGGATTTGGCCCTAAGTACTCGTCAACATCACAATGTATGTTTTCATGGTTCACCTTGGGAAAACCTTCTGGAATGTCAAATCCAAGCCAGACATCGGTCAATGAAGTACCACAGCGTCAGAAGAAAACTAATACAGTCCTGTACATGTATTGTAAAGCCCACTATTTGTGTTTGACTGATTACTTGTATCTGCTAAGGAACTGCTCTGCTCAGGAGGGCTGTTCCCAGGAAGGAGATGATACTGAGATCCAAACAGTAAGCTTTTGATTATTTTTTTTATATTTTAAATTAATCTGAAGGATTCATCATGACAATCTAGGTTTTTTTTCTTCTCAGTTTGTACCACAAGTGTAAAAGGAATTAAATGGTGCTTTGTACTTTATGCAAATATTACCATTCAACTTGAGTGAATGGTTAAAAGCAAGTAATACATTATGACATGGCTATGAGTACAGTAATCAGTGATTTAGAATCTACTAAAACATCCTGACTTAACTGCAGTTGTTGTATTGTCTCAACTGTGTTTCTTCTTTAGGATTTATGAGACTCTCCCAGAGGTGCACAGGAGGAGGGAGGAGGAAAGAAGAAAAGCAGAGTATCGATCTTACCGGCTGAATGCTCACCTCTACAACAAGGTACAACACAAACCGCTGTTGTTAATCTATCTGTCTGTCTGTGTGTGTGTATATATATATATACATCCATCCTGTTGTTCTGTCTTTCAGAGAATCACCAACCATGTCCTGGGCAGAAGAACAGCCTGGCAGTGACACTTTATTTAATGGGGAGGGAGGGAGGGAGGGAGGGAGGGAGGGAGGAATGAATGAATGAATGAATGAATATCTATCTATCAAACCACAATCATTGTGTGCTAAACTCCATGCTGTGATTGAAAACAAAATACAACATCTTAATGTCTTTTATTGATCGGTTGTGCAACAGCAGGAAGCCACGCGAGGGGTAAGACAAGATTCAGTACATCAGCTGCACAGATAAATAACATGTCTGCATCTACCCTCTTAAACTACAGTTATGTAGATACACTATGCCAATTGATTGTGAAACTTCAAGTTAGGACAATACTTTGTAAACACATCAGCATGGATTAATGAACTAAAAACCTTTTAAAATCCACTATGGCAAACATGTGGTTAGGTTAAAACAAACCTACTCTCTGCATTTTCTTTGTAATTCAGTAACTTGACTTTGAGCATGACAAATTATACAAGTGTAATAAATACTGCATAATTTAAACCATAATGCTTCAGCTGAGTTTTTAAATAAACATGAAAAATCTGCAACATTTGATCTGTGCAGTCCACAAGGTAAACTACACATTCTGTAGTTTGCTTACATGTAAACTTCATTGCAAAATTAAAGTGTTACATCCTACTAAAATGAATGTGCAGGACTTGTTATATGTGCAAAAGTGTCTTTGATCACAGTAAAATGCCCACTACTTCCAATGGACAAAGCTATTTTCAGTAGCATTTCCCTTTAGACAGGTTATAAAAATGGAGGTGAACACCTGATTTAAAACAAAATTGTCATGATCCTAATATTGTGTAACAATGTTCGGGCCAAAGACGAGTTTGATAAATATTCTACACAACAACATCGGTGAATCTGGGCAGCGTGCAATTGCAAGTATCTCTACCGTTTCTGGCCATAAAATTTGAACGAGCAAGATGGAGCTTTAAGTTGCAGTATGCGGGGCTGTAGTCGAGAGCACAGCAGTCTAACGCAGGACCTTTTGGAAAAATTTGATTTGAGACCAATAACTACTATAAAAAAACTAAAGTAGTGATTATTTTAATTAACAATTCATTACTTTCTTGCTTAATTGTTGTGAAAATGTTAGTAAACAGTGGAACATTCCCATAATAATTTACCAAAGTCTAGAGTTCAGATTGCTTGTTTCAGTTTGACAAACTGTCTAAAACCCAAAGATATTCAGTTTACTGTCAAATTTAACAAAAAGAACCAACAAGTCCCAAGTTATCAGTAAATTATTGATTGGAAAAATGGCTAAAACAATTAATCTTCTGTAGACTAATAATTTAAGCTCTAAATGGCTGGGAGCAAGAAGAGGCAGCATCAAAACAGGCCCAGACAGAACAAAGTTCTAGATATCCAAAGTCAATTTGAGATTAAACTGGTCTCAAACCACAGCCCTGACCGACGCAGATCAACTTGCTTTTTAAATCGGATCATTTCCTGCAGGTTGTAGCCTAATCTCTCCACTCGTGATCTGAAATACCTTCTTGTTTGGAAGCGCATGTTGTGGGTGTGCAGCAGGCAGGATGGCAGGGCAGGTGAAGTTTAGGTCCGCAGCAGACTGTGAACTCTCTGCAGCTGAGACTGGGATAGGACGAGCCGGTGGACCTGCTCCTGACCGCGGGTACACGGCACCATGACCCGACCCACCAGCACTGTGTCGCCCTGCTTCTCCTCCTTTGCCTAAAGACAGAAAAGGGATCAGTGGGGTAAGATCCCTTTCGGACTCTGTTCTTCGACACGTCTAACTGTGCTGTCTTAAGAAAAGAAAATAACGGGTATAGTAGTGACGTATTGTTTTGAGAGCAACTTTTGAAGGTGTAAAGCAAAATTAAGCAATGTGAAATTAAACAACCATAGGTAGTGTCTTTTTATTTAAACAAAACCTACGGAATAGTGTAAATAAGAAGTGTAAACTGTTTCTGCTCTGCAGAACTAAAAGCAAGTGTGAACCTGAGAAAAGAAAATGTATGCTAAATACTGGACTTCAAAATAAAGCCTTAGCATAAAGTAAACCTGGTTTAATAATTGACTAAATTATTTTTAGTTTATTAGTACAGTTAACATTTTAGAGCAGTTACTTTTTTGAAAAAAGTGAATTTCGTCGACTGAAATTCTCAGCAGAATGCGATAATCTTAATGATTTGCTCAGGACAAAAAACTATAAAAAGGTCTGGTTTGCCCTTATTGTAGAAGACCAATAATAAATAAATAATCTGACTCTAAATAATTCCACTAATTCATTAAAGTTAGGAAATAAAAAAACAGTGTTGGTTATGAGATGGTGAAGCTTCAAAAACAGACCCAAAAGCTCATTCGGCCTCCTCTATGAATCCCAGGAGTGGAACCGGTGAGCTCTGACTGGTAACGTGGCGGCAGATCTTACCTTAACGAACGAGGTCGAAGGGAACGTCGCAAAATCAGACGAGACTCGAGCTCCAGGTTGCTGGTGGACGACGTGCTCTGCTACTTCATCCTGACAGGGTGTACACAGAAATGGGAGCTCTCTCTTGTACTGTTTGAATGACTGTTTTACATAATTTCTGTAGATTTTATAGAATATTTAGTAGTTTGTGCATGGTTACCTTCAGTCTGCCCAGCGTGTCACTCAGGGACTGTAATCTAGCCGTCTGTTCCAGGAGCTGAGCGCTAGGTATCACTGCAGGACAAATAAAAACACACCTGTTATTCGTACAGGGACTAACATGTAACAGCAAGGTTGTATTGCTTCCCTACGTGCAGATTTGTCTCGCTCCATCTCTGACTTTTTATTACTTTAATGAAAATTGGGAACAGTGTTATTGAATGTTCTATTGGTTATGGTGTTCAATAAAATAATTTATTTCAATTCTTTATTTAGTAGACATATGCTATTCGATGTTTGGGGTCTATCTTAGCAGTGCAGAGCCATAGGAACATCACAGCTGATACGCACACCGTAATTGTTTATTGATTGCAAGTCATATCATCAACGCAATATTAAATAATGCTATCGTGCAGGTAGGGTGTAAAATGTTTAGGTTAACATAAAAATGTTTGTTTTTAATAACTTATTAGCATACTATTATATCTTTTTTTGGCATACTATACAATGGCTTTTTAATCACTTTTTCAAAATATTCTATGTCTTTTTGTCAAATACGCCAGGAGAACAGTCTGAAGAGTAGCGCAGTTGGGGTAGAGGGTAATTTGTGGCACGTGAGGAAAAAGCTGGTTCAGGGTTCAATACCAGCGTAGACATGAGTTAGAGAGGGTAGGTGGTAGATAGGGGAGAGAGGAGCCAAAGGTCTGCCCATAATGCAGGAGGATTGACCTTTTTAACTTTAGTCTTTCAAAATTAAAAAGGTAAATCCTGCATTATGGGCACAATTTTGGCTCTTCATCTCCACCCAACCCCCTCTTTCCTATCTACCCTACCTCCTAAAAGTGATAAAAAGCCATTGTATAGTATGTCGAAAAACATGATTAATAAAGCCACAGTACAGTATTTCTGAAAAAGTCATGTATACTTTGTCGAAATAAATTCTGAGGTGGATACTATTTTGAAGACATTAACACACTACCTGGAGATTTCCCAGTGATGTCCACCACCTTGACGTTGGCACTCATTTGCAGCAGAGTCTCCAGAAGCTGGTCGGTCTTGCGGTAGAGGGCGCTGGAGAGCACTTTAGGGCGACCTCCGTCTCTGGAGGGAAGTTTGGTCACGTGAAGAGGAGGCAGAGAGGCGAGCTGAGCGCGCATCTTTTCAGCCTACGAGGGAAAAAGTGGACACGATAAATCCAGATGGAACAGCAGCAAGCTGGATCGTCAGTGATTGGGGGACCGAATGTGATGGCGGAGAGATGATTTGTACCTTCAGCCTGTTGTTGTCGTTCTTAAGGTGTTTGATGCAGAGTCTCTGAGCTTCAATCTGCTGAGTCAGCAGAGGAGAGTCGATCACCTGGACACCCGAACCTGAACTCACGCCCGACATCATGTTCACTGCGGGAGCGAAAGAGCAGGTACACATTATAAACACCTGACTGGACCCAAACCTTATTTATAGTGTTTAGTAAATATTTGCATTCAATAAACACTAAAGACAGTTTCCTGTCTTATCCACATTTTAAATAGGGCTGCACAAAATACTTTTTTTTTTTTTTTAAATCGTTATCGAGATAGCGACTGGCACAATAAACACAATGTGAAAGGCTGCGACATATTGCCAAAGACGCTCCTATTTTTTGTGTTAGAAAAGAAAACTGCGCTTTAAAATGTAACTGTCGTACGTTATCGCATATTTTCCTCATATCGTGCATGCCTAATTTTAAACTTTTTAGTGTGCGTTAATTAGTACAGTGATGGAATGTAACGAAGTATTTGTTACTTCATAATTCTGGCCCACCATTACTAGTTAAATATTGTACTTTTTATTCCACTAAATTCATCTGACAGCAGAGGAAATGTTTTATTTCTACACTGTAGTACTTCTGCTTTTCCTTAAAGTGCTCATATTATGCTCGTTTGCAGGTTCATAATTGTATTTACAGGTTATATCAGAATAGGTTTACATGGTTTCATTTTCAGAAAACACATTTTTGCAGCTCCTCTTTTCACCCTGTGTGTTGAGCTCTCTGTTTTAGCTACAGAGTGAGGCATCTCACTTCTGTTCTATCTTTGTTGGGAGTCTCACATGCTCAGTAGCTAGGTAAGGACTACTAGCCAGTCAGAAGCAGAGTATGAGGGCGTGCCATGCTAGCAGCTAGGTAAGGACTACTAGCCAGTCAGAAGCAGAGTATGAGGGCATGCCCTGACAGTAGCTAGGTAAGGACTACTAGCCAGTCAGAAGCAGAGTATGAGGGCGTGCCATGCTAGCAGCTAGGCGAGCGTTATAACGTGTGTTACAGAGTGACCACGTTTGTCTCTGAAGTAAAGGCTGGACTACAACAGAGCTGTTTGGAGCAGTTGGTGAACAGTGTTTTCTGTTGGAGATGGTAAGTCCCTTTGGGGGGGACTTTGGGCTTTTTCACTTTGTAAACCTATAACATGCACAAAAAAGATACGTAACACAATAAAGGAAAGGGGGAAAGCCAAAAAGCATAATATGAGCACTTTAAGCAAAGAATGAATACTTTCACCACTGATTTTTAATGGTTTGAAAGTGATCAAACCGTCATCGTTCAGTTTTTCTTTGGTGTAATTATCAATTATTACAGCAGACATGTTTAGAATAAAGTGAAAAAAGTGTACCTGTAAACTTGATATTGGTGTGTAATTTACATACTGAGCAGAGTTGCTAAATATGGATTGAGACCAGGCATGCAGATGTACATGCCAGTAGATGCAGATTTATAGAATAAATATCACCTTAATCACTATAACATACACATAAAACTTGTCAGTCATAATGGTTTAATAACAGGGGTTTTGCAGGCTTTTTAATACCACATGTCACACACAATGTAATGCCTGTTTCACAATCAAACTGTCCAGTATGAAAGTATGATGGAAAACCAGTTGGGATGAAAAGCCTAGATTATTTATTATTATATCCCTTTGTTCCGTACTTCACAATTACCACGAACCAGACCTGGATGAGCAGCAGAAAAAGGGATGATTGATTGATCGACTATTTAAAAAAGGTTAATTCATTAAAGTAAATTGAAGTTAAATGTAAATTCGAGGCTCGTTCTGAGTTGATGAGTTTCCTACAGTAGTTACGAAGGCCAGCAGTAGTGACAGTGTTAACTAGATGGTTAAAGGATTAAAAACAGCCTCCTGTCTACTACTATCTACTTCCGCAACAATCACACTTTTTATTATTATCTATCTATCTATCTATCTATCTATCTATCTATCTATCTATCTATCTCCCAAAAGCTCTGGATACAAATATGGATACAAACATATTTTATAAAATATTCAAGACTTATGTAAATTCAAGGCTTTTCTATACCTTAAGTTTTTTTTTTTTTTTTTTTGAGGAAACAGAACTTTTTAGACCTGCAGAAACCCTGTATAAAACATGCATGTAGTATTTAATGTCCGTCACACCATGCAAAATTAAAAGAAGAAAGATGCAGGATCAACAACGGATACCAATACAAGCAGGTAGATACCTTTTTGTTCCTCTGCAGAAGGTAAAGTAAGAGATTAAGAAGTAAGAAGAAAAACTCGTACAAAGAAATAGGAGGTCATTGGTCGTTAAGGTCAAAAGGAGGAGAAATAACCAGACAAGGGTCATAATTGTGTTTGTAAATACTTCTCAGGATTGATTTTTAGTTTAGTTAAATTAAGTTAATTGCTAAAAACAACACTGATATAACAAGTGTAGTAGTAGTTGGTAAATGTAGTTTTCCTGCCACTCACCTCCTGCCACTCCTGTGACGATGGAAGCGATTCCTGACGGCCCGGTTCCTCTCAGCCCGTCGACGGCCATCTTGGATTGGCTGTTGATTCGCTGCTTCAGCTCGGCCTTCTCCGACTCCAGCTGGTCGATGTCGGCCTGCAGAGCGTCCATCGTCTCCTCAAACTCCCTGCAGAGAGGGGGACAACGTGGCACGGCTGTACGCCTCTGTCACACACAACATGACTTCCTGTCTGAATCTGCAGCCAGAGTTGGCTCTTACTTCTCCTTCTTCTTCAGCAGAGTCTGGGCATCGTCCAGTCGAGTCTGAATCTTTTCAACGCGTTCGTCTGCGTCCTTGGACGAACTGTCCAGCTTCTTTTCCAGCAGGCTGAGACGGACGCTCGCCTCGCTCAGCTCCTCTCCCTGAAAACACACAAACAAAAGTTTAATGCAAATTTAAAAGATTTTTCATTGCTCTCTTTCGGACAATATTTGACTTGAATCTGCTGCATAGGACTAAGATACTTTTAAGGCACTGACTGAACTGCCTCCATAGTATCAAAAAATGCCTCGTCATTCAATACCATCAGCGTCACTGAGCCGATTATTCAATTCAATTTTATTTATAGTATCAAATCATAACAAGAGTTATCTCGAGACACTTTACGGATAGAGTAGGTCTAGACCACAGTAATTCCCTCAAGCGCAAGCATTAATTCAATTCAATTTTATTTATAGTGTCAAATCATAACAAGAGTTATCTCGAGACACTTTACAGATAGAGTAGGTCTAGACCACACTCTATAATTTACAAAGCCCCAACAATTACAATAAGTCCCTCAAGAGCAAGCAGTGCGACAGTGGCGAGGAAAAACTCTCTCTTGGGAAGAAACCTGGGACAGACCCAGGCTCTCGGTAGGCGGTGTCTGTTGTGACAGTGGCGAGGAAAAACTCCCTTTTAGGAAGAAACCTCGGCAGACCCAGACTCTTGGTAGGCGGTGTCTGACGGGGCCGGTTAGGGGTGTGATGAACAGTGGCGATAATAGTCACATTAAAGATAATGGATCAGTGACTTTGAAGGTCATCGTGGAAGTTCGTGTCATACTGAGTAGTGCAGTCTCCTATACTGGATCCTGACTACTCTGTGCGTATGAAGCATGCAGCATGTTTGTACCGCAACCTAATGAAGCTGCTGATTGGCTTTCTGACATTACACAAGAGGCATTCAGAATAAACTCTACGTTACGCACAGAGACGGGGCTCATGTGTGTGTGTTGTATTTTAGGAGGCTCGACTACAGTGTCTGTCGCATAGTTGTAAAGGAGCTAACGAACTAATTGTTATGTAAAAAATTGAATTTCTTTTTGTTGAAATGGATTTTTTCCGTTCAGCGACCAGTATCGAATTCCAGGTATCAGTATGGAAAGTGTTTGAATGCTACCCGGCCCTACTGCTGTGTGTTTCAGATGGTACTGCAAGTTGGTTTCCCCACCTTGATCTTGAGAGACTTCTTCAGCTCTTTGATGACCGTCTCTCTGTCCTCCAGCTTCAAGCCGAGACCTTCGGCGTCGGTGATTTCGGCTCGAAGAGCCGCCCCTCGCAGGTCCACAGGTAGAGGGTTCTGATAGATGAAAAACAGTGCAACGTCAAAACTGAAAAATCTAATCCTGCTGTCAAAAACCAAAACCTGCAGCAGCTGGAAAGAAATCATGTCAAGTTGAGTTACCTTGTTTTGAGGCCTCTCTGAGTCGTATTCTCCCTCCTGCATGGCGGTGGCCATCTTGTTCATGGTTGCTATGACGATGCCACAGGACTGGCGCAGACAATCGTAGGGGTTGGCACCCTGGGATCCATAAATCTGAAAATGATGGTATGCTTGTCAATAACCAGAGCAGTCAGATCATTAGTGTTTGTCTCATATGTCACTGTGTTACATTTCATTTTGTTGTTCCTGTTGGCCTTATTTCTAAGTTTATCTCCTTTTAGTTGTTTGCTGATGAGTGGTAGTTACGTGTGTAACTACCACTCATTTGTTTTGTAAGATGACTTTTTATCCAAACTGTTACCACCACCACCACATCATGTGTTCTTGTTTGGCAAGTAAATACCAGTTAGTTTAAACTGATACACTCCACTCTTCTGTCCATCTCAAAGAGCTTTTCTACACATCAGTTCCTCAGCAGGAGCAGTATTTGCTTTAACTATTGACTATTATTGAATTGTGATAATAATAATTACACTGTGATAATCTGAGAATAATGTCAGTCACGACTCTACAATCCTTAAAACAAATACACTATTTGTCCTAGGACTGGGCAATATATCGATGTTATATCGATATCGCGATATGAGACTAGATATCGTCTTAGATTTTGGATATCGTAATATGGTAAGTGTTGTCTTTCCTTGGTTTTACAAGCTGTTTTACAGTAAAGTGATGTCATTTTCTGAACTTACCAGACTGTTCTAGCTGTTCTATTATTTACCTTCACCACTAAGTCATAAAACCATTTCTGGTGATTATTTATCAAAAACCTCATTGTGTAAATAACATTTAGTTAAAGCACCAATAGTCAACCATACAATACCATCGCAGTATCGACATCGAGGTATTTGGTCAAGAATATGGTGAACTTTGATTTTCTCTATATCGCCAAGCCCTAATTTCTCCTGCCACAATATACTGTAGGCCTGAAAAGAAACTGCAATTGTTTGTTTCAGAGGCTGCGCTACCTCTTGCATTGCCATTAAATTAATGAATTTATTTATTTAAGGCAACTATAGTGATAATGGCAGATTGATCTATAAACAAGAATGATATATCTTCTAACATCTAACTAATCAATGCATAGACTTTAGGCAACATTCTGTACAACTGATCCCAAATCAGCAGCCAGGAACAACTTGACCAGTTCTCAATAGCAGAGTCCAACAAATTTCCCCTCGGGGACAATAAAGTGTATTCTATTCTATTCTATTCTATTTTATTCAAGTACTACGGCCCTGCTTTTTAGTTTTGGATTCATCTTTGTTGGTCAGAGTTATCGTTTATTTTTTTTTTATTTTTTTTTTTAACTATTTCCACTACAGATAATTCTGTATACCTGCTCTCCTGCCTTGAACGCCACATCCTCCAGTTTGACGGCCGACAGCCCCTCCTGTTCCCCAAGAGGAGACATCATCTGAGCTCCAGCTGCTGCCACCTCCTGCAGCACGGCCACCACCCAGGTCAGGTGTTTCCTACAGTCGGAGAGGGTGTCGCACACCTGCACCACAAAGGTCAACGTGACTTCACTTATTACAACAGGTTTTTATATTTGTATATATTCTACTTTTTTCCTAGTAAATAATCTAGACTTCTAAATTTGTAATCTTCATTTCTGCAATAATAAAATAAACTAAAGTTAAATCACACCCTGAATACAAACTGTTTGAACCCGTCCTATCTGGCAGGTTGCGGACCATCAGGACTAAAACCTCACGCCATAAACACAGTTTCTTCCCCCCTCTGTAGTCAGCCCTCTGTCACTGTCACTCAAACTCCTTTCTGAAATGATACAGCAATGCTTTGACGTAAAAAATAAAAAAGTGGACGGTGAAGCGGTTTGGTTGCCGAGGTTACCTGTTGTCCGAAGTCGAGTGCTGCTGGGATGCCCGGCGCGTCTGTTCCGGGCATCCTGCGGCGGATCTTCTTGCAGAACTGCCGGATGTCGCTGCAGGACGTCTCCAGGTCCTTCAGCAGCACGGCGAGGTCGGCCTTCTCCTGGCCCGCATGCAGGAACGCCCGCAGACGACCCACCTCCACCGCCATACAGTCCAAGGCACTCTGGGTAAACTGCACGTGGACACACAACAGGTAGGATGCTCAACTGGTGGAGACGTCTCTGTTTAAGCAGCTTTCATGTTCAGAGTTGAATTAACACACAATGGTTGGACTCAAAAGAAAAAGCAATGTTTACATTCATAATCTACAGGTAAGAAATGTGATGTAAACAGACAGATTAAGTTTTTTTCCCCCCCCCACAGCCTGTTGGCAATGACGGTACTCACTCTGATGTGATCAGCCAGCTGCATGGTGCAGTCCTCGTTCTGATCTGCCAGGTGGATGCTGTACAGGTGCTGAGATATAAGTAGAAATTCACATACGGTGTTATTGGTTCGTATCTGTCCATAGTTCCGGTGTTTGATACGGGCTGAATAACATCTTTTCAACACTGCCACTAATGTACTTAGGTGCAATAGTATTTACATGACATAAACCAAGAGAAACACTTTGGCACTGTGTAGATTCGTAGCCTGAAAGTGTTATTTTTCTTCTTGATAAGTGACTTAAAGGTTCCCTGTGGAGCTTTCTTGTAAACAAACAGAAGTTATGTTTACAGAATGTAAACATAACTTCATGTCTTTCATCAGCACTCTGTGAATTGTATTGTGAATTGTGTGTATCCTTAAGGTCAAACATTTTCTTCCTCCATAAAACATTTGTAAAGATTATTTTTTTTTTTTTTTAATCCTGAATTGTTTGCATGCAATGTTTACTATCTGACTGTCTTCTTTATGAAAAAACAAAACAATAAATACATGGGGACATGGACCTAAATACCATAAACATATTATCCTCTTTTGTGTTGCTACACTGGATATAACTGAAATAATAATCTATAACTCTGTGTGTGTGTGTACCTGATAGTATTTAATGGCCTTGGTGAGCGGCTCCACGTTGACCGTCTCGTCCAGCTGGTCTTTGTGCAGCAGGTCGATGAGGAAATCCAGAGAACGCTCGTGGACGCTCATCTCCGGGTACAAAGCGCCGATCTTCTTATAGACGTCCACGCTGCACTGAGCCAGAGCACTGAGACAGACAGACAGACACACAGACAGACACACACACGAGTGAGACTTGTATACACCGTATATCAGTATAGAGTCACGCAAAAGACAACATGAGAGAAACTACGGTCATGATTACATTCAACTGAGATGCATTTCTTACAACTTGAGATATATAAAGTTGACCTAGTAGTATTCCTCCACAGCCCCTACAGGCACCGTTCTGTGAAATCAGGAACTACAAATGTTTGATATCCGTTCAAAATCCCTTTTAAATGTAACTTTTTAAAGGTGCCTTCAACATTTATAAAAATGAATTTCAGTTAAGCTCATGCACATGTTCCTTATTCCTTGTTTCTAATGCTTAATTTGAAGTTGTGTGGTAATGAGAAATACATTCAATCCATTTTGTTCTTAATTTAAACTCAAGACAGAAAAAGTATCAAATTAGCTTGGAGAAGCAGCCTAAAATATTAATTACTGGATGTGTTGAATGTAACAAAAATAAGCTGAAGATTAAGTTTCACTCTGCAAATACGGGGCGCAGAATCACACAAACAGGCTGCACAGAGAGTTCTATCCAAAAAAAGAGAAGACCGATGCAATTGAGTTTATAGATTTGGATAAAATGCAACAATGCAAATTAAGCAGAGATAAGTTGAAACGTACTGCTCGTATTTATGCAGCGTAGCCTGCAGCAGACTCAGCGAGTAGACCAAACCGCCAGCGAAGCTAAGCTGCTCCCCGACGGCTCCCTTCAGCCCGGCTCGCTCCACACAGTTCTCATTCAGGTCAAACTTCTCCTGGGCCTGTTTGCTGATCAGCTCGGCCTGCAGACACACAACAGACAGTTTAACATCATACAGAAATATGATAAATTAAAAAAATATAGAGACAGAGCGCATTCATGTCCCGCCCCCACCGGAGGGGGAAACTCTCCGCTCTCCTTTGACTTGTACTGAGTGGAAGGTGCCTCCTCGTCAATTCCGTCTGCTAGCAAACAACAGAAAAGTGCGTAAAAACTCCTGTGTGGTTAAATTCACTACCAACAGGGTAGTCTCGCATTGCCAGACCTTCCTCCACAGCGCTGCGGTGGAGGGTCTGGTTAGTCCACACAGCTTTCGAGATGAGAGAAAAAAGGGCTCTGGTTGATTGGCATTTCTTTAAACCAATCGCAATCATCTTGGGCGGCGCTAGGTGCCGGACAGAGCCACGGTGCCTCTGCAAAATAGCCTCGGGAAGGAACTTGTTTTGGTGGAACATGTGTACGTTCTAAATTAGTTTTAGTCGTGCAACAGAAAACTCAGATTGCACAGATAGTCTAGCTAGCTGTCTGGATTTACCCTGCAGAGATCTGAGGAGCAGTTAACCATAGTCCTCACAAATCCACCGGAGGTTTAGAACGCCGACACAAAGGAAGAGGAAGGTGACAGACATCCGGCCTAAATGAGGGACATCCGGCGGAATTTCTGACGGCACCTGAACAATCCCAGAAGTGAAACTTCGTCGATATTGACAACCAACAGGGTAAATAACCCATGACTTAACTTTTTATAAGCTGCCGACCCAAAAAACAGAGCTTTTATGAAGACAAGAGTGCACACAGACGTGGGGAATCGGCAGGGAGAATGGGAAGACTGTGGGATCCTGACACTAAGATAATGACGTGCCCAACGTTATGTTTTCAGCAGCCATTTTGTTAACAAGTCAAATATCCAAATGTCAGTTTTAGGTTAAATATAGTATGTTTGTAAATTAAGCTCACACACGCAACACTGTTCTCCCCTCCGGTGGGCGTGGCTTTCAGAGTATGACGCAATGCGCTCGGTCTCTATTGATTTGCAGCTCTTTTGAATGGCCCATAACTCCGGTGTCTCAAAGCTCACTTTACCAGCATGGTTAAAACAGTAAACTGTGTGGCGTCTACCTTGCAGATGAGTCTGGGAATGAGCAGCAGCACCAGGATGCAGTCGTGGTCTCCGCCATGACGAAGGAAGGACTCGGGCATGAACGAGGTCAGAAGGGAGACGTGTCTGTTGGCCTGACTCACCTCCATCTTCCTCAGCTCCATCTCAATGGCCTAAACACACACACAGCATAAAACACAACAGAGAGGCTCATCTTTATTACACATTTGACAGTAAACATCAAAAATAATATCCAATAGAATTTGTTGAAACTATGACCATTTCTTGACCCAGCTAGAGTCAATTGGATTCAATAAAGCAAACTTAACATACATGCATAGGTTGCTACATCATCATGTACTATTTTACTTTATTCACCATTTGCTGATGTCATTTTATGTCTATTTGCTTATTGACATTTTTGTTAATTTAACATTTAAATTAATTCTTTTATTATTATTTTTCTACTGAGGCCTTGGAGGGTGGGGTGGGGTAAGGGATCTATGTTCTTGTACTCAGTCTGTCTGCCTTGTTTTGTAATGTGAAAATCTACAAATAAAGTAATACAAAAATAAATAAATAAATAAATAATAATAAATCCAGATCCTGAGTTAAAAATCTAGCTAAAGTGCAACATTAAAATTTTAAACAGTTTCATCTTTCCAACCTCTAAACCAACAGCAAACCCAAAGAGAGGTGAATCCCATTTAACGCTGCGACAGCCCTGAGAAGTACCCATTATTCAGCCCAAAGGGCTCTTCTAGTCTCTGACCTTGGCGTAGGCCTTGGTCTCTGCAAACTTAATCTTGAAATCAAACATCTCCGCCGGCGGCTGCTGCTGCAACTCTGCTGAGGCTTCCTGCTGGCTCGTCAGCTCTCTGTTCACCTCCTGCAGCAAACGCAAAGGAACAAGAAGCAGGACCCATCGTTAGATACAAACATTTACCATCAAACTCTGCGCTACATGCTAAGTGTGCTACAGCTCCGTACCTGCAGGTGAGCTGTGAGCTCGCGGTATTTCTTGATGGTCTGCTGGTAATCGGCTACGGTCTCCTGCGCAGCTTCAACGTGTTTCTCAGACTCTCGGACTTTCGCAGCTCCCAGATCCAACATCTCCCTCAGCTCCAACTCCGTCTCTCTGGCGTTCTCCTGCAGCTCGTCGTTCATCTCGTTTATAGCTTCCTGGAGGGTGGAGATAACACACAGGGTCAGTCCCTTACTGGAATTCTTTGATGACAACTACTGAAATAATACATGAATGCAAATTGCATTTTATTTATTATAGGGACCCGTTTGTGTTGTGTTTTTGTGGGTCCCCGCGGGGATGAATAAGTATCTTCTATTCTAAGGTTTACGTTTCTTTTTTTTTTTTTTTCAGATTTTGGAAACCCGTTTCTGTGCTGCTCATGTGAACAGCTGTAGTAGTTGTACTAAGTACACAACTCTTCCTCTGTTTATTGCAAACTAATTTCTGGTGCTAAATAAAAGCGAAATATTTCTACTCCTCCTGGATGCTTTTAGTTTTTCTTTTTGTCTTGATTTTTTCTGAAAGAGCTTATCTGAATTTTTTATTTTTATTGTTTTGTATCATTTGACAATAAGATAGAACTTGATGTATCCTGAAGAACATTGTTGTGTGGCACGTTGCAGTACAAAGTAGGACAGCCTGCAAATATAAAATATCAATAAACACATTCACTATGTCCAAAATATAAACAAGGTTAATGTTGCTTCTTGGAGACTTTAAAATGTCATTTGAATGGCTCCATCAACATATTGTAGTGCAAGGACAGTTTAACAAAAGTGTCCCCACGCCGAAGAACACGGTGAACCCTCTCCACCTCACACTAACCAACTAAACTAACTGTACTCACAACTTTACCTGAATAGCTAACAACAAGAGCAGGAAAAATAACTGTTGCTGGCTGCCGCTCACAAATTTTACCATACTGCAAATGACATTGACAGGGGTGAAACACTCAAACAATTTTCAGTATATTTTTTTTAATTATCTTCTTTTAAAAAAACGGAATTATAGGAGTGGTGTTTTTAGGCAGTTGAGAAAAAGTGCTTTCTGTGGGAGAGAAAGTTCCTTTTGAAGTGACGTGTTTTTTTTAATACTTTATACATCTATTACATACACAAACAACTATATAACCCACTAAACAACAAAAAAAAATCCAAAAAGGCAGTTCAAATAGTAACTGAACTATGACTGCAGTCATAACAAGCACCAGAGGCCAGCACATACATATTAATGACTGTGGCCCATATCGATAATGAAATGAGTCAGCAAACTGTGGCACTTTTCTCTGACCTCAGTCCTGCAGTATAAATACACAAAGAGATGCTGAGCTGGAAAACCAGTGAGTGGCAAATGCACAAGACTTTAACGGATTGTGTTAGATTCTTCATAAGAAAAAACTCATTCAAATTAACTTCGTCTCATATTCAGGGTTCAAAATCAGCACCATCCACCAACCAAATGCTGGTAAAATATACATGGGGCTGGTAGATTTGCTTAACTCGCCAGCCAAAAGAACAATAGTAATCTGTGTAATGAGTGGCTGATAAAATCGGAACATTCACTAGCCATTTGGCCGGTGGATGAAAAAGTTCATTTTGAACCCTGCTCATATTAGATGAAGTCAAACTAAACTCCGTGAGACTCACCAGGTCAGTGACCGTCTCTCTCATCTCCCTGACTTTCTCCTCCAGGTCCAGGTTCCTCTCTGTCAGCATCTCCACCATCTCCTCCGCCCCCAGAGCTGCATCCACCTGAAACAAAGCACATCATCATTAGGGGTGAAGGAAAAAAACAAAACAATCCATGTTATGTTCTTAACAAATGAAATAAATGTCAGAATGACATTGTGACTGACATGTGATGTGCATTCTTCTTAGAAAACTATTTGTTTGTAGAAATGTCTTTGTAGAAGTGTATTATTCCACTTTTGTTCTTGTTAAAGAAGGAATACAAATCGGCATTTCAGGTCACCATGGCAATATTAGCTTTAAAAGTGAACATTACCCTAACTTTCTTAGGAAAGCTTCTAATAAATATCTGGTCAGTAAAGAGGCAGACTGGGCTGGCCTGCAGACTGATGGATGTCCCTGCAGCAGCTCAGAAGCTCTGCGCGATGATGAAAACACCGACCTGTTCTTTGAGCTCGTCGATGGTCTTTTCTGCCGCCGCCATCTCCTCCTGCAGTTTCTCTTTCTGGCTCCTCAGAGCGTCCAGCTCCACGTTCTTCTTCTCCATCTGCTTCTGCAACTTCACATGTTCCTGTTTCTCTGACGACGACAGGTCACGCATCCTGACACACAGGCAAAATACAGCATCAAGATCTGGATCAAGACGAAGGATCCAATCGGTTTTTTCGTCAATTGGATTTAAGAAGGTGACACTCAAACACTGGAAATCCACATACCCTCCTACACTACTACACTGGAAAAAAGGAAATGTGTTATCATCTCAACTTGGAAAGACAATAGCCATTGGAAAGAACAAATTAACTCAATTTGAAGTATTACAAGCAATAAGCATATCAAAAATGTGGCTTTTATTTTCTGTTTGTTTTCCGTTTGTTTTTCTTGTGTTTGAGGACAGGTGGACAATAACTTCCCTAGGACATAATCATGTAGTGGTCACAACCTAAATCCCTCATCGTGTTGCTGTCAGTTGGAGAAGGATAAACGCTGGGGGAACTCGATAGAAATGAACTGTATCTGTGGAGTTATAGATGATGTTGATGATATTTTGAAGCGACTGTCTTTTATCTGTCAGTGTGCGTGTGTCTGTCTGGTGTGAAAGGTGTCAATGTGTGTATCTGTGTCTATATGCAAATATGTGTGTTCTGGGACAAGATGGCCATTGGTGGAAGCAGCTACCAGCTACAGCAGGTGATGGCTCGTCTCGGATGATGGCCGAGCCAAGATGGCGCCGGAAAGTGTATATTGTACATATTGTTGAATTTCTTTCTCTTCTCTCTTAACCTTTCTTATCTGTATTTACTGTCAATTTTAATAAGGCAAACTGACACCAAAATAATTAGTGGCATTCATGACTTTTCTTCAGGGTGAAGAGTGTCAACAGACCGACCTGACCAGTGCTTCCTTCAGTCGGCCATTCTGCTCTTCCAGCTGTTTCACGTGGTAACTGGAGGCAGCACCATCCGAACCTGTGAGAAACCCCCCAAAAAACACAACTGAGCTCTACAGTATCCAGCGGTACATAATTCACTTTCTATTTTCTGCAGAGGTTGAAACAGACCAAGAACAACTTTTGATTTGTGTGACTAAACAAACGAGAATTGATGTTGCTGCATGTTTTTGCCAAAAGAGACGATGGCAAGTTTTAATTAAATAGATGGTGCCGTTCCTTTGAGTTACTGTTAGCTCCACTTGCTGCAGTTATAAAAAAGACTTTCCAGGTTGAAGGACAAGAAGGAAGCATCAATAAATCAGCCACCATCATACAGCACTCAGAGGCCACTAGGAGTGGCCTGACACCATTTAGACAGTCTAATCACATTGCAGGCCAACGTTTATCGTTTCTGCTCCGGTGCTACTTGATAGTAACCCAACACGAGAAGAACGCATCCGTATTTTATGCAACCTCGAAGTTTGAAATTTCACAATTCCTGCAGGTACAGCTCAGACAGGAACATGATTATTTCATTTTCTTAAGCATTTTTTTTACCAGCTCACACATTTTAAGAATTTCTTGTTTAGGCCTTAATGATTAAAAAAAATATACGTATTAAAGCAGAAAGAAAAGCCTGTGTCGCCTTAATAAAAGTGTTTTCAGTCACTACCTGCAGCAAGAGGTGACTGACGTAACATGTTGGATAAAAACTCATGTCAGTTTCCACATGAGGGTGTTACACAGAGGCTTATGTTGTGTTGTTGTTTTTTAGTTTGTTTTTTAAAGATTTGTTTTTGGGCATTTCAGCCTTTAATGGAAAGGACAGCTAGATATGAAAGGGGAGAGAGAGGGGGAAGACATGCAGGAAATCGTCCAGGTCAACCCGGCCACACTCTCTTAGCTGTACCCTTCTCCTCACAGAGGCTTATGTTTATAATAAATCTTCTCTTAGCCGTACCTTTCTCCTCAATCTCGTGCTTGAGGATCTCCAGGTCCATGGTGAGCTCGTCCACCCTCTCTTTGAGGGAGTCCACCTCCAGCTGCAGAGACTCGGCCCTCTCCTCGGCCATCTCCTTATCCAGCGTGGCCATCTCGATCGCATCCGCTGTGTCCGACATCTCCTCCATGTAATGCTCCTTGGCCTCCAGGGCTTCTTTTGCCTCCTACACACAGATTATTATGCACTGTACATATGTCTATATAGTCTTAATACAGTCTTTAAATTTTTTCTCTTTATGCATTTTATTTTGTCACTTCTTTTAATTAACCCCTTAGCATTCCACCCCTTTTTAAAGAGGGGTGGGGGCCACAGGATGTTTAGGGTGCGATAGCAGGTACATCCACCTACCCATTCATCAAACAACCTCTCCATCCCTCCAACCATCCCTTTTCCCATTCATCTACCCATCCCTCCACCCATCCCTCTACCCATTAACCATCCCTCTACCCATTAACCATCCCTCTACCCATTAACCATCCCTCTACCCATTAACCATCCCTCTACCCATCCCTCCACCCATTAACCATCCCTCGGCCCATCCCTCTATTCCATCTGTTGCTTCCTACCCTCTTGGCCTCTTTGAGTTGTTTCTGCAGCTCGGCCTGCTGCTCCTGCATCTTGTTCTTCCACTCCTGCAGCTGCTCCAGCTGGATCTTGTGCTTCTCCAGCTCCTTCAGCTTGGCCTTGTCCTCCGTCCGCTTCATCTTTAGAGTCTCCAGTTTCTCCTCCAGGTCCTTCACCTGAACACGCAGCGCCTCCTCCTCCTGGATGAAGGGTCATACAGGGAGGAGGAGGAGGAGGATGGGAGGGTGGCGAAAGGATGAGAGGATGGAAAGGTAGGAGGAAAAGGAGATATTTTATTAGTAATCGCACATTTAAAAAAGTGAAAGCATTGTAAAGACATACAAGGAGGCTGCATTACTTGGTGTTTAATTCTTTAAAGTTTCTCCAATCATTTCACTTCCATGATTCTTCAAGCAATGGATCAGGTGTAAAGCTTTCACTGTAAGGTAACAACACTTTCATCTTTGTATGTGTTAGGGAGCTTTTATTTCACTTGCCATGCAGTGACTCCACCTGTGGAGAGGAGAAAGTCAGCTCCACACATGCCTCGTCAGGAAGAACACTCAAAGCGTGTGCTTGCTTATACACATTAACAAGCACACACACCACTAACAGCAGAACAACTTAATTTAACCCTACAATAAAAACATCCAGCCTGTGAACAAACGGGGACCTCACACACCAATTAGAGACTAGTCACACTTTTGACAGCTTGTTAAAATGTTAGTGAGAGAAAAAAACAACACTTCAATATCGAGTGCAAAAAAACATCACATGACTGCACCTGTGTTTCCATAGTGACGTCCTCCTGAGGGGATAAAATACGAATCAGGCGGATTAGGTCGTCCTTAAAATTAAACACCAGATGGCAGCTGACTTTTTCAAAATGAAAAAGCGATATCTGTGACATTTAACTGCAAATTAAAGTACAGGTTGCTTCTCTTTATTAACCATTAATGAAGAGTTCACAGACAGTTAAGCAACTTTACTGGATCAAATCAACATTTGGACATTTTAATTATGCCTACAACTAACAACTAAAATACTGCTTTGTCTCATTTCTGAGAAGCAGCAGACTGAAATTAATCAGCTGATATGCAGACACTTCCTCTTTATCTCAAGTTAATGACATTTTTTTAAACCGCTGCACAAAACGTGGTGCGTCTCAGAGCTCAATCCTGGGCCTTCCATTGGTAGGTTTTAGCATTCGGCAGTGCTTCAAATAAATATGAAGATGACACTTCACTGTATTTTTAAATCTCCAGATGATTTTAGTCCTTTTTACACCTTTGTTTAATGCATTCATTTTATGGATGAGTCAAAACGATATACGGGACTTTTTAAAAAGAAATCTTAAGACACGTTATTACCACATTGAGATTGATTTAGCTAAGGTGCTTTTCCTTTATTTTATTAAGAAGGAACTCAACACTCGACCATATATGGAGAAAAAATGCTAATCGCTAACCCTAACTAACTAACTAACTAACTAGTGTAGACTGAAAGGTAGTCTTATTGAACCTCAGGTGTGATCTGTTGTACTTGTGACCATTCCCATGTGAACACTGGCTGTGTTCCAAATCCATACCAATTCCATAAAGTATGCACTACTTACACTATTACAACATACTTTACCATTTTATTCTAACAGAAAATTTTCAAATTTTGCGTGATGTTGGATGTAGCTGCTAATTAAAATTCACAAAAGAGAAGATTTTCGAAGATTTAATCATATTTTTCCCGAAAACAATTTGGAGCTGATTGACCACCCACATTATATTTGTTTCCAGCTGTGAGCCGCCCCTCCATTTCCTTTGTGCATTGCATCTTGGGAGGACAGCGTGCATCAACAGCACACTTAAAAATGGTAGCCAATTTAGTAACCATACTGTCTGTTTTGACTTTCTAGTGTGATCACACCACATCTTTAAATTAAGAAATAATCATTTTAATAATTATCAACCCTGTAGTAGTCTCATACCCAGTGCATGCTGGGATATATTCCAGCCACCTGTGACCACAAAGAGGATAAGCTGTGTGGAAAAGGAATGGATGGATTATATAACAACGATTCTACATTATGAATTATAATCCAATTATAACCAAATATTCATCACTTTTATCAGATTCGCATGTTTTTTCAGTTATGTTTTTTATGTTGTCTTATGTATTTTAAAACACCAGTTAAAGCCTCTGGCTCATTTCAGACTTTTTTTTAAATGACACCAATACAAACTGACAGCTCAAAAAGTGTCAAAAAAACTGTTTATTCAGAGGAGCTATAGCACAGAAAATGTCACATCTGATTTAACTCCCACACTTCTGCTCCGATGGCTTATGCACTAAGACGTCTTTGGTCTTGTTGGCACGAGACGCCAGTGTTACAAAACAACAGTGTCATGTGCCTGCCTTCTTAATCTTATTTAGAGACATGTTTAATATTGTTTTTTTATAGCGCAAAATGTTTCCTCATAGCTGGCATTAGTTACCTGCTTCCTAAATGCCTAACAATACAATAATAAAATGTAAGCAAGTATGACATAAAGAATCAAGTACTTTCCCAGTGTTTGGTGGATGCCCCTTGTTCTACATTCATTGGCAAGCTGCCTTTCCCTGTTACTACTGGAGCCTGACCGATATATCGGTATCGGCATTTACAATGGCTGATAAATGAATATTTAAAAAATAAAATAAAAACGGACAAAACCCCCTTCAACCATGTTCTGAGTGTTGGCGTTGCATAGTTGATCCACCAGAGGACGCTCTACAACGTCCCTGTTGGCAACACTGATTTTTTTTCTTTTTATTAGTGTTGTTCAAAGGACTTCAAGTTTCATATCTTAAGTTTGTATTTTTATACATTTTATTCATCAGAACTTTAATATATTTTGATGTTCCTCTGTTCTGTTGTGCCAATAAAACAAGTTTATTTTTAAACTGCATTATCATATTTTAGTGAGGACTCAAATAACTACAAATAAGTCATGTTAGGGAAATCTGTTTATGCTTTGTTACACGTTTCTGGATTTATTTAAAAAATATATAATCGGCCAATATATCTGAATATCGGATTTTTAAATCGCCAAATATTTGTATCGATATTGGCCTTAAAAATCCTTTATCGGTCGGGCTCTAGTTACCACTGCTACAGCGTAATGTTTTAAAGCTGATATAACGGACCTTGGTGGGGACGGGTGCCGGAGGGTTTCCAGGGGAGTGGAGGGTAGGGATGACCGGAGCCGCCAGAGGGGTCTGGGCCGGAGTGTTGGGCTCGCTGCTGCTCATCTCCCCTGTAGAGGCCGAGGCTGAGCCTGACGCAGCCCCCTTTCCACCTGCAGGTCGGCTGGGCTGCTGGATAAACCAAGGGGAGGAAATAATGAGGACAAAACATAACTAAGTGTTTACTGAAAAGATCCCACTGGGTACACGTAGCTGTCAGATGAGGTTTTAGTGGCCATAATGGAGGTCCCTGATTGTAACCATATGTGTTTTGATTCCTCCACAACTACAACTTGAGTTGCCTCAACAGTTGAGGATGAACACAATTTAATTTCTGGCTGTCTGAAGTCAGACTTCCCTTTTATTATTTTATTTCTGCATCATATTTTTTGTTTTACTGTTTAAGGACTATGTAACTTGCAAACATGGCAGGACATGATAAGAAACCTGGATCCAGATAAGATGTTTACACGTGCAACATATAACCATTAAACTAATGTCCATGTAAACAGACTCATTATAAAAACACTTACCTTATAACAAACTAGCATTAATAAAAGTTAGCATGATTTTTGTGTTTAAAGTATTGTTGCGTAATTTCATTCTAGGTTCCTTTGCACACCTGATCGAAAACATTGGACATATCTTAGCGTGCAAGGCGTATCCGCTGAAAGCTGCAAGGCTAATGGATCCGAAGTGTCTCTTAACATTACCCCACTAATAATGCCCGAAATGATACCAAACGTCTACAGTAGTACAAATATGTTATGCACTCATAAAACGATGGATTGTAAAATTTGTAAGTACACCAGAAGTTTATGTAAATAACACTTGCCTGCTGGCTTCTGCTTCTGCTGCTGCTGCTGCTGCTGTTACTACCGGGCAGTAAGAGTGCTTAGGGACATTTACAAATTACAACACGAAAAGAGATGCAACAAAAAATTTAAAAATTAATTTAATGATTAAATAAGGTAATGTCTCCAAACTTACCTCAATTATTACTTGTCTCCTGCTAGTTATACTACAGCACTTACTTTAAAAAATAAGTTAAATTAAAAAATATTTTTGTTGCATCTCTTTTCGGTGTTGTAATTTGTAGATGTCCCTAAGCACTCGTCTTACAGCAGCAACAACAACAGCAGAGAGCAGAAGCCAGCAGGCAAGTGTTATTTACATAACCTTCTGGTGTACTTACAAACTTTACAATCCATCGTTTTATGAGTGCATAACCTATATATACTAGTGTAGACCTTTGGTATCATTTCGGGCATTATTAGTGGGGTAATGTTAAGAGACACTTCGGATCCATTAGCCTCTGCGCTAAGCTATTCAGCGGCTAACGCTACTCTACGCTAACTCTCCCAATGTTAGACCCAGGTGAAAAAAGCTTCTGGGGGGTGTTTGGCTCGAGGTCATGGTGCAAAGGACCCTAGGGTGAAATTACTCCGAACCATCACTTTAAGTTGTTACCTCTCAAACTGCAACTAGTAAACTTTAATAAGGAGAGCTCACAGATGTAAAAATGTACACTACCAAACTATATCATTTATATATAATTAGCAAACTGACCTATACCCACATCACAACCATTAGTTTTAGGTATGTCTAATTTTCTTGTCATGTTGAGAAATTTTTCCCTTTTTGTTGTATTTGCAAACTGCACATTTTTCAATAGACCTCCATGATGGCCCCAGACCTGATTTAGGACAAATACAAAATTGCAACAGAAAAATGCTCAAAATTTAAAATACATAAAACCAAAATGAGAAAGCAAACAAAGCCATTAATATACTAAACAACCACTCTGGAACAAATTAAAACAAACAAAAAAACAAAAAGGGACAAAACTGAACAAAAGAAACAGTAACTACACCTGCTACAGCAGAGAGAAGAAAACCAAACACATGAATACTTGTTGGAGACAGGAAACAGCATTTGTGCTGTAAATATAGATGTGAAGAAGTCAAAATGGACGCAACGTGCTAGTCTATGTTGTAGTAATTAGCTATAAAATAATGAAAATTAAATGGATTATGAACCTTGTCTGGTGATGTATTGTCCCTACTGTCTTGGCCACACACACACACACACACACACACACACACACACACACACACACACACACACACACACACACACACACACACACACACACACACACACACACACACACACACACACACACACACACACACACACACACTTCAAAGTGATAGAAATGGGAAGCCCTGCAGACTTTAGGGACTGGGCTCACCTTTGGCCTTCTGGCCGTGGTCTGAGGAGAAGAGGGAGGAGATGAAGAGGAGTAGAGGAAGTGGAAAAAGGTCAAAGGGCAGGAGAGGAGGATAGAAGGAGAGGAGGGAAGGGAAGGAAACAAACAGCCAGGGTTAGTGATTCAAGGCAACGTTCATATTAAACTGGAAAATCACAGACAAAATGGTTGCATGAAACGGACAATAAAAACCACGGAAAAGTACCACAATGACTCCATTATCACGTAACCTAACATCCCCTACAGCTCTCTACTCGGTTGTTTTCCTTCTCATCTCTCTTGTCCTAGCTGGTCTCTAGGGCCTCATCTCTTCAACCCACGTGACCGAAAACCCTCGGTAACAACATGGACACTGTGACTGGTACAGCCACTGTGACCTAAATGACTGCATTGTGTCTCGGGGGACGCAGCAGATGAGGTTCATCCGAGCCCAATTCTGTTGTACTGCACTTGCTGGGATAATAGCTTGTTATCCTGCTACATTGCGTGTTTCAGAGATGCTACACAGAGAAATATCCACACTTTGTTCTTTTCTAGGTTACACTGGGTTACATTGCCAAACACCTGGGTTAATTGCCAACACTTATTGGTTGAGTTAACTCATATATAAAAGGTGATATGGTTTCTAGATCAACCTTAAGGCTCATAAAATCTTTCCAAATTAAAATTATATTAACTTCAACATGTCATGTGTGTAAGGCTGGAGAATAATTCCACGGTATAATCTCTCATGTCTCCATGTAATTATTTTATCAAGAAAATCTGAAATAAATTATAGTACTAGGTATAGATTTGTTTGGTTAGCCTGTTAACTTTGATGAAATGTGAGGGAAATTAATTTAAATTTGTGTTTTCATTCCTGACCTTGACAGAACAATCTCACCAATGAAATGTCAACAAAGAGCAAATAAATCACAGTTGCCCAACTCACCCGAGTCCAAAGTAACTTCTTAAATGTCCAACAACCCCAAATCCAAAGATATTCAATTTACTCTGATATGAAACTGAGAAAAGGCCTCACCTTTGGGAAGCTGAAACCTTCACGGCATTTTTTCTTGAAAAACATTGGCATGAATTTGAACTGTAGGTGTTCAATCATCAGGTGAACTTCAACAATTTTTGTTTAGTTATCGATACATTTTGGAAATATTTTCTTACTTTATATTGTCCTAATCATTTCCTAGAAAGTTTCCTGGACAGCACTACAGTAATTTGGTACTATTGATGGGAAAATGGATGCCAAGGGATGAACGTCCTCCATTCAAACCAATGTAAATATTTATGCATCGTTGATTTATTATTGGAAACTTTCTTCTTCATATATGTTAAATGGTTTGCTTTCTTACAGACAATTTGCACATTTTTGCATGTTTAGCTTTGCAGTTTATTGAAATTATTCCTTAGAAGGGACTGTCTCCGTTTTAATTAGTTCCAAATCACATTTTTCTTCCAGGAAATGTAGAAGGAAATTGTGAGGAACTTATGGACCTCTAAAATGATTTTTGGATTATTCCTTAGCAAACATAGCCATAAAAGCTTTGAAAGGATATTTAGGGAAGTAAATGTACTTTCATACTGAGGTGATTCATATACATTTTTTCCACATTTTGTCCTTACTATATGGTGATCAAACTAACACAATGTAACCCAGGTCTGTGCAGACACTTCTATCCTTTCTACTACATCCATGCAGAATGATCTGTCCTACACTCTCATCTACCTTTCACTTTACCTCCTCCTTTCCTTTTGCACACTGACTCTCTCTCTCTCTCTTTTTGCTTCAGCTTGGGCAGGGGCATTGCTTGGGCTAGTTATCGTTCTTTATCGGATTAGAGCCGGACCATTCAGCAGAAATTAGCCCGAGCTAACAGCTGTACCAAATAAGAGCTGACAGCCCTCTTAAGCCATAGTGGCGTGCTGTAGATACGAGAACAGACTGTGCTGAAATCACATCAGCCTGTTTGCTACATCTGCAACCAAGAGTGAAATCATTTGATTCTCCCCCGATAGACAAAAAAATCATTGAGTTGGTAAAAACGCTGTGGAAAGCTTCTGCGTGATGAGGCCAAATAAAAGAGAGAAGCTTGTGCTGCACAGACAGAGATATAACTGAAGTCGACTGAAATAAAAATAAAAAGCTTTTGCACACACATGTATAGGTATGAAATAATTCTGCAAAAATCAGCGGAGAGGGGAAATAAACTGGCAAGATTTTTTTTTTTTTTTTTTTTTTTTTTAAGAGCACAAGCAAGCTGCAGGTACACTTCGACTTCCACATTGGGAATATAGAATATCAGTTGAGGAAAAGAAAAAGGTCAGTTCCAACCAAAACGAAATGAGGAAGTGAAACTTCCAAGCATGACCTTAGCATGTCTTAGCAGTCTGCCAACAGAACAAATGGATGGTGACAACAACAACATCCCAACAGATAAGGATCATAGGGAGTTCTGTACCTTCCGGGGTGCAGGAGTCTGTCTCATCATATTTGCAAGAGAAGGAGATACACACACACAGTCACCGGGAAATACACAGACACACACACAGGAAGGGGATAAAACAGGTTGAGATGCTCGATCGACCAACACAGACAGAGAGACAGGCAGCTGAAGTGGAACCGACAGACAGACGGGCAGCCACTCAGGCCGGGAAGCTGCAGTGGTGCAAATGGGCGCAGCGAGTTTTTCCCAGGCTCCCCCTTCCTCCCTCTGTCCTCCTGCTATCGTCCTCCGTTATGTCCTCCTTCTCAGCTTCTTTCATAATCCGTATGCCGGAGCCCTCAGTCGCTGCCTCACTTTGCTTTCTGCTGCGATTAGGACTCGGACATCTTGCTGCCGAGAGCCTCTGACTTGCTACTGTTAACAGGAGACGCCTCGCCTCCCCTAACCTTCCTCTACTCCCCCCTCCTGTCTCATTTCCCCCCTTTCTCGCTCTGCTTATTGTGATTTGTCAGCCCAGCCAATGCCCCGCTCATGCATTACATCACTGTGCAGCTTCCTCCCTCTCTCCTTCCCTCTCTCCCTCCCTATGCTTTCTGCTCCTCCACCCACTCACCACCACAGACAGACAGGGAGGGAGGGAGGGAGGGAGGGATGGGTGAGATGGTGTGTGACTGGGGACAGACAGAGGAGAGGACGTGAGACGGAGGAGGGCGGGCCTGTAAACGGAGGTGAGAGAGGAAAATGAGCAGCAACACTGATGCAAGCCTCTCTTGTCTCCTAGCAACACTTGCAGAGCATTCAAATGAGACTGACAAACAATAAAGACCCCTGGTCTTTAGTACAAATTAAAAAGATTTAAGCCGTTTAAGGTATGCCCTTTTGACATTTTTTTTGTTATTTTTAATTTTAAAGGGGACACCGTATGCTTATTGTCAGGTTCATACTTGTATTTTGGGTTTCCACTAGATCATGTTTACATGCTTTAATGATAAAAAAAAATGCATTTAGCGCCGGTTTCTTTAAGCCCCCCTCCTGAAAAGCCTGCTCTGATTGACGGGCAAGAAAATATGGCGCACCTTTGCAAAGATATTTCTCAAGCTGTGGGCAGAGATAGTCAGATGGGGGTTATATATTCTAATGAGCCTGCATGTGACATAGGAAGCCAAGCCAAATCTGAATGTGTTGTTGAATTCCATGTTTTCTTATGTAATCAGCCTACAGAAAACTGACTGGATGTTATTATTTTACAGTTTGTGGGGTTATTAGGCACTCCAGATGTCCAAATGTGTACTGAAAAAGTTTTTCAGTACTTCAGTACATTGTTCCTCCTGGAACAAGGTACAGAGGGACTTGAAATTCCAAGTAAAATCAAAGTACTTTTTCCACCACAGTCCATACCTAACAGTCATATTTGTTCTATACTTGCGTTGACAACTTGTTTGTACGCTGCTTACCCATCTCTACAAAGTTATTCAGTTCACACTCTATGCTTCAGAACACACTTTTTTATCCTGGTTTGTTAAGTCCACCTTCAATCCGGTTCACCTATTTTAATAAATTGGATGCCTGAATCACTGCCAAAAGTCGTATTTTATTCTTGCTACTGCTGCAGTGGCTAGGAGACAACCGGCGGTCTGTTTTTAGCACTGGAAGCTAACAACCACAGCTAGCTGGATCCACCAAGCAAAGCCTAGCCCGAAACCTGAAGCACCATCTCCGCAGTGACCTGCGATGACAGCGAGCTGCTCAGAAAGGCTAAATAAAGAGATCTCCGACCTTAAAGAAGACATCCGTATGTGCTGGTTTTACTGTAACGTGTCTTTGAGTAATATGTAAAGCGCTATATAAATAAATGTCTTATTATTATTATTATTACTACTTCAAATAAAAGGACAACACAAGGACAATTAATGGGTTCAAACATCCAGCGTTAAAACAGCGAGCATTAAGACTCAAACAAAACGGTAGTCTTGGGCTTTAGATGTTATAGTGATTTTAGTAAAAAGGAGTCTTTAGTGTAAAAAGTGATTTAATAGGACAGATCATTCTTCGAGTCATTTGAGTAGCTTTCGTGATATCTTCCTCGGCTCCACTAATCTCCTCTGCACCAACAGCTCAGCAGGACGAGAGAGCGATGTAAGAGGATTTATTCAACGGGGATACTCTGATCAGCTGTGAGCTTTAAACCTGAAATATTTCCACATTGTTGTGGACATGAAAATGGGCAGTTAGTAATTTGAGATGGCTGTGATGAAACTTGATAAGGCTACAGCTAATAACAGGCTGTCACTGTGAACGGGGGATATGATAGTAAGTATTAAGGAATTGATGATAGAAGACAAGATTATTAGGAGAAAGATAGAAGCACAACTTGAGAGTTCAGGCTGCTGAACCAGAAAGAAAAACCGTTTACGTGTATCCATTACAGAGCAGCGGAGGGAAATCTGTCCTGTTGAAATATTAAACATCTTGCTCTGTAATCTGCTCACTTTCTCTCCAACACACAGACTAAGTGCTCTGAGAGGACATCCACCGCTGAAGTGGAGTGAGACAGACAGACAGAGAGGATGATGGGATGGGTGGAGATGTATCAAGTTCCTGCTTTCCCAGCACACACAGGGAGGATCGCTGCCTCTGAGGTCACTGCTCTGCAGCCTCCAGCAGAACAACAAGGGGATAAAATGACTGCCCGGAAAGCCTTTACACAGCATCAGCCAACACGCTCGGCTTGCACTGACTGGGCAAAACCGGGACCGTTATTTCACGTACTTGGAGAACATTGAGAGAGACGTGATACTCGGAGACGATGGTGTCAAGCTGAAGAAGTTCATCGCACACGACAGCAGAGCAAGCACAAAAATGCTACGACGTTATTTGAAAGTTATATCACTTTGTCCCCCTCACTATTCTTATTATTGTCAGCACCAAAAAATGACAACTCCGCTGTCACGGGAAGTGACATTGTGAAATAAAAACAGACTTATCTATGACATAAAAAAATTAATTCCAATAAAACTTCACATTATTTCACAATGTATTGGTTCCCTTTAACATATTTTATTTCTTTTAATGCATTTACTATTGAACGCTTTGTGTCTCCATAGAAAAGACAGCAGGTCAATGTTCTTTAAAATGTAAATACTGGATACTAAATTGATGGGTTTTTGGTCCTTTGACCTTTACTTGTGTAAGGTAGTAAATATCATCAGGAGATAATATCCCCTGTCTGTAACTGGGTTGCATCCTCTCATTTCCCTGCATGTTCTGAAACTCCTTTGTGACATTTAACTACCTACATCCCTCCGTTAGATCTGAAAAAAAAACAACATTCAGGCCTCCTAGATGAGACCAAACTGAGCTCCTGAGGTTGAAAGTCCGCCTGCAGAACGGGAGACAATAAAGTAGAACCGAGCTGACAGGAAATCCATACTCTGCAGCAGCAGCAGGTCTGTTCTGTGAAGGCGGGAGGGCGGCTGATTTCACCTCGGTCACAGCCTGACATTTACGCTTGCACGTATGACTCAGCGGAGGAGGGTTGTTAAAGAGCACTGGGCTGTCGGCATGGACCTCGTTTATCAATCCACGAGTGGCTCAACATAAAATAGAGTTAAAGTCGCAATACATTATACGTATTGTTTCATAATATTCTTATGGTGTCTCGTTCGATGTCCTGTATGTCCAGCTGAAACATGATATCATTGCTGGCCTTGATGCCCTTCTGGACCCACAGGCTATAGAAATATTTCTTTAAAATAAAAAAAGCTGCAAGGACACAACTGTAAAAACTGGATTTTAGGGGTGAACTCGCAGAAATGCACTGCTGTACCACGTTGCCAGATCAGCTACTTACTACTTTATGGCATTCTTTGATAGCTGGAACAGATTAATTAAAACTTGAAAAAGTGCACAGATGGAGCAGAAGCGTTTGAACTCTTTTTTTTTTTATCCAGTCTATATCCTTATCCACCCGAACATTTATGTACAATCAATTTTATTTTTTATTTTTTAAATCACATGTACAACTGATTTTAACAGTAGCTAAAATAAGCGAATACAATTCTTAGGTTTCCTATTTTAGTACAAAATGAAAATCCTTCAGCTTAACTGACACAGAGCCAGAGGAATATGATGGTACAAAGGCACCCAACTTGAGCTGCAGCTAATTTCAATTAATCTGTTGATTTTTATGATTAATTGACCCATCAGTGTAAAAATATAACAAACAAGTGACGTCTTCCAAAACCCACAGATATTCAATTAACAATGATATAAGCTAAGAAAAGTAGCAAAGCTGAACATTTTTAGGAGGTAGGATATATTTTACATTTTTGCTTGATAAATGACCTAAACGATCAATCCATTATCAAAAAAGATGACTAGAGCATGCTTTAAACTGCACAGAGAGCAGACAAACAAACGGCGTGTGCCACAGAGCTGAAGCAAACAGAGACCGCTCCTCTCGCTCTATTCACTCGCTGCCATGTAGGGCTGCACCATAGGAGGAAAAGATCTTATTGCCATTATTTTGACTGATATTGCAATTGCGAAATGATTCACAATATTGGAGGGAATGATCATTATTCTCATTTTCATTGAAAAGTATTAAAATTTAAAAAATGTAAATGATTATAGTGTGAGTTTTGTTTTTTGTACCAAATAAAAAAAAAAATAATCTTTTTAGTCTGTACGATAGGACTGTAAGCTGGGACGTCTCTGCAGCGCCACAATACTTAATTCACAATGGTTTGACACATTTTGCCTTTAACAAATATTGCGCCCCCCCCCCCCTGTGATTTCGATAACACTGCGATTAACTGTGCAGCCCTACTTCCATTCACTCTCACATAAACACAGAGCGGTTGGGTAACATGACCACGGATGGCGGTGTGGTGAGCTAAGATGGGATCATGGGTAAAATGAGGGACGGGCCCGGTTGTCATGCAGTGGCGAGCCCATTCAGAGCCACGGTTACCACGATTAACACAGTCATCACCATCACATTAGCACAGTACAGAGATTATAGAAACATGCACCACCTTTTTAGGCTTCACTCCTCGCTGCGTGGTCGAAGGAAAGAAGGGAAGGAAGTGAGGAAGGAAGGGAGGAGGTAAGGGTGGAGGTTAAAAAGGTCAAGAGTTTGCCAGAGGCATGCTGGAGGTGACGGGGCTGCAGTGAGTCAGTGCTCTTCGTTGGTGGATCAAAGACTTCAATCAACTGTACACATATTGTCACATCTTCATCTCACTTTCCCACACGTTTCTTCATTCAGTTCATTTCCACACAAACTGCACGAAGAAATCTTATTAAAAAGTGTCATACACGACTGATGTGTTATTAAAATCGTGTCTCATCTATGCCTGCATTGCTTATTTTTTCCCCCTTTAAAAACACATTTAAAGCTTAGTTAAAAGAATTTTTTTTTCAATTTGTTGTTTTACACAGTGACTACTTTTGTGTTGTTTCACATGTTAAACTAATACAAATGTGAACCACAAGCTCCTATGAAGCATCTCTGCACAATAACATATTTAGGGCAGAAGCGGGGATAATGGAGGGGTTTACTGTTGATGTAATAAAGTATTTATTATTTTACATATGCAACAACCCAGGTCAGATGGATCCCTTGTGTGACTGATTTGAAGAATAAAACACATTTTAATTGTAATAACTTTTGACCTTTTCTCTTTTTTTCTTATGATAATAGAGACTCAATGAGACCGTTGACCCTGTTAAATAATAATGAAAAAAATTAAAGAACATTATACTTCAGGTCACTACTTCTGGATTAACTAATGAACTGATGGTTCTGAAAATGTCAGTTGTAACATTATGAACATGTTGATATTTAAACCTGTATCCAATAAGACCTGACATCTCAGGAGGGCAGAATTATCCTTGTTTGACTGAGATTTGAGTCAGGAGAGCACTTAGGTTAGACCGGCTATCACCAGACCAAGCTCAATCTTTTAAGATTGAACTTTAAGTGATAAAAAAGCCATAGTATAGTATGTCGAAAAAAGTGATAAAAAAAGACAGTGTAGTAATTTATGTTGAAATGTTGAAAAGAAAAGTTGAAAAAAGTGGAAAAAAAGCCATAATATAGTATGTCCAAAAGGCCATAGCATAATATATCAAAAAAAGTGATGAAAAGCCATAGTATAGTAGGTTGAAAAAAGCCATAGTATAGTACGTCGAAAAAAAGTGATAATAAAAGCCACAGTATAGTAATTTATGTCGAAAAAAGCCATAGTATAGTATGTTGAAAAAGCTGATAATAAAGCCATAGTATAGTATGTCGAAAAAGTGATAAAAAAAAAGCCATAGTATGTCGAAAAAAAGTGATTAAAAAAAGCCATAGTATAGTATGGTCGAAAAAAGTGATTATAAAGCCATAGTATGTTATGTCGAAAAAAGTGGCTTTTTAAAAAAAAAAAAAACACTTTTTCAACATACTATACTATGGCTTTTTTCAACATACTATAGTATGTCGAAAAAAGCCATAGTATAGTATGTCGAAAAAAAGTGATAAATAAGCCATAGTATGTTTGAAAAAAGCCATAGTATAGTATGGTCGAAAAAAGTGATAATAAAAGCCACAGTATAGTAATTTATGTCGAAAAATGCCATAGTATTGTATGTCGAAAATAAACTGATAATAAAGCCATAGTATAGTAGTTGAAAAAAGTGATAGTATAGTATGTCAAAAAAGTGATAATAAAGCCATAGTGTAATATGTCAAAAAAGGTGATAATAAAGCCATAGTATAGTATGTCGAAAAAGGTGATAATAAAGCCATAGTATAGTATGTCGAAAAAGTCATAGTATAATTCAAACTCAAGGTGGCCAGGATGTTTCTGGTCTCAGAAGAAGATATACCGGTATTATAATATTTATTGAGAAAAATCATGGCTGCTGTGACTCAGCATAAAGTCTCTAATAGCGACATCATTCTTAAAACCAACTACCAAAGTCATATTGGTGTAATTGGATTTTAGTGTCAAAGTAACTACTCTCTCTTATGGGATCCTTCTAAACTGTGGGGGACATAATGTCATTTATTTCCCAGACATTATGTCGGTGATTACATGTGATGCTGTTAATCTCACAGAATAATACAAGTTATAGAGTAATAGAAGTATAATATAACATTTCACTGCTGAATATACTGCAAAACTGATACAGAAAGTGGAATCATCTGAACGTCTGAAATATAAAATCAAAAATGAGTGAAAACATTTAAAATGTAGCTTTGATTTCTAAAAACGGTTGAGAAAGGTTGTAGAGAACATGATGAGTCATGTTTATCCTGAGCTTTGACTGCACACTTTGACAGAATTATGGAATGGAATTTTTGTCCAAATTCTTGACCTAGAGCCACAGAGCAATAATAGAGAAATAATATAATAGAGCAATAATAAATGCTTCCTACATTATTTTAATTTAAAAAGGTTCAACCGATTTTAGGGGAACTCATCTATTTGTTTGCTTTAATAAATAATCTGTGGAAGCATCGAAGTGTATTAATAGGTAAACATCGCCCTCTGCTGGTCAGATATTAAAACAGAACCTTCATATTTGGATTTAAGAAGATCTGACTCGGTTTAGTTTGTCTAATTTGGTAAACTCATAATTTCAGGGATTATATAAGATTATTAAAAATATATATTTTTTAAATTTTTGAACATTTTCAAAAGGTTTTCATATGTTTAAAATCTGTATTTCAATTATGGATAAAGATTTTTCCCGATTCTTCTCCATCCTTTTATAGACATCTCTAAAAGAAGAGTTATTAATTTATAATCATTTATCACTTATTTTTTAATATTTAAGTATATGTATATTACTCCTTTAAATCACTACTCCTAAATTGCAGATTGTTAACTGGCCCCTACATCAATGTCATTTAATGCACCTTTCAGTAACTCTCTTTTAGACGGAAATATAACAGGATATTGAGCAAAAGAAATGCACATGATCATAAAATTGCTAAAACATAAATGTCAATATACTAGTTCAAGAGCTACCAAGCATCTTCCCACACCGTCACAACAAACAACCTGTGAAAAAATGTGTTTTATAAATGGCATTATTTCCTCCAACAGTCAACAGCAACACACAGGGTATTCCTTTAGATAACACAGAGTGTCTGTGTGCGGGTGTGTAGGTATGTGTGTTTGTATGCACCCATGTGTGAGTCGGTCATTGTGACTATGTAAAAGTCCAGGTGTGTGCTGCCATATCTGCTCCTGATTTCCTGCAGGGGGACTCTTAGTGTCACAGTGCAGCGGTATGTGACTCACCAGTTTAGTGGACTTGGGCGTCTCCAGGATCTCTGAGGAGATGAAGAAAAAAAGAGAAACAAAGAAAGTGAGAGACGTGCTTTCATATTATCATCAGTGTTTATCATCTTTTACAAGGTAGAAAGTCCAACAAAGATCCTAGCGCAAACAGATTAAGGTCAACATGATTCTTTGTCTTTTTCCAGATAGTCAACAATGATAGCTGTGGATAAGCTGCATGAGCAGGAAGTGGTATGTAAAGTGCTACAACAAATACTAGGATACAAAGGTCTCTAAGAGTTGTTTGGTACTTTATCTCTGCAGTTTCTCTGAAGGAAGTGTGATTAAAATACTGTTAGTAGCAAGTTAAAAAGCCATTCAGAGGAACTGGGGCAGGTAGTGCCACCGACAAAGGTCCAATGACTTAACGATCGATGAAGAGATCTTGATGGAAAAACTGACACATATCTTGATACTATAAGAAGCTCAACTGGAAGAAAAATGGGAATAATTGACATTATATGACTGTATATATGACTGTATGACTGACGGAAAATTGTGAATGAATTTCTTTTTGTTACTGTAATTGTTTGACATACATTTACAAAAAAATCGATGCGCGTGTCTAAACGTTGAATGCCGTCGGATTAACGTGAAGACTGCAGCAACAAAAGTATCTTGATTTTCTTATTTTTTGCACAAGGAAAACAAAACCTGTTTCATAAACTAGGAAACCCAATAACAGAGACAATGTTGAGGAGGAGATTCTTCTCAGATCAGACTATAAAAACTATATTACTCCAACAGAAAAACTACAGTAACAAACAGACCAGCACTGCCTCTCTTTATTATGAATTTTTATATTTATGCCAACTACAGATAAATACACAAATATCCAGCAAAACATTTTACAGATCTAAGTAAATCAAATATTAGCCTATATTTGATTTCTATTGGCTAAAAGAACTCAAATAAGAGTCGCAATATAACGTCTTATCATTTAATGTTTGTGTTGTCTGGACTCTCCAATAACGTAAATGATGAAATCGATGCAAGAATGTATTAGTGGATTAGAGTGAGAAGCTGTGGAGGGCATCACTCACGCTCATGATTGCCATTAATTAAGACGTCAACAAGCTAAATTAGAAAAACCATCAGTGATGCAGCCTGTGAGCAATCCGAAAACAGTCTCCGTCCTTGCTATTACAATACTTGATCTATCTGCTCCCTCTCGCGCATAATGGTCCAACTGAATAGATAGAAAGATAGATAGATGGACTTTATTATAAATGACTCTGTTACAGCAGCAAGGTACAAGGACACACACACACACACACACACACACACAAAATACAAGAAATATACTAGATAATAACTAAGAAAAAAAGATTAAAAAAAAATTTAAAAAAGATAAAAGATCAAAATACCAGAACATCTACTGGAAAAAAAATATACTTAGAGGAATGAAAAGATATACATACATATACACACACACATAATATTTAATATGAAGCCATATGGAACATGTAAAAAAAAAAAAAAAAAAAAAAAACACACAACTTAAACTGAGAGATGAAGCCAGCAATGCTACATGCTCCATGTCTGCAAAGGGCTTAGGCGTATGCTGCGATCCTATGTTGCTCTGGAGAAGAGCATCAACTACATTTATTTAAGTCTAAACATTCAAATTGATTTCAGGTAGTTTTTTAGGATCATCTTTCTATTTAAACTTTGGTGCAGTGAAGCCTTTACAGCAGCCAAGGAGTCTCATTTCCAGGCAACGACATCTGAATCAACTACTGAGTCTCGTTTGGCCGGTTCCTGAAACAGTCCTTTACTACCTTAACTCCCACGCACCAGGAAGTGGACGTTACATATACTGAATACAATGCACCAACCACCACCCCTCATTTGATGCTGCAGCAGTGAGGCGTAACCATGGAAACAGAGTGTGGCTCCATCCTCTAGAGGATAAAAAGCATATTGGTGACCAGCTGTGGAAAGCATAGGCAAGTTCTTGTCTCGCGTTTTAAGCAGAGAGGGTGCAAAATTTACTTTTTTCCCCACCGGCCAAATGGGTAGTCAAAGTTCAAATTTTGACGGCAGCCACTTAATAGATAAGCATTGGGTTTTTTGGTCTGGTGAGTGAAGCGAAGCTACCAGCCACTTGCATATTTTAGCAGGATTTGGCTGGTGGACGGTGCTCATTTTGTACCCAGGCAGAGAGAGGACAATCATTCAGTGTTACTCTCTTTAAACTGACCAGGTAGAAAACAGGAGAGTTGATATACATTTAAAGTTATTAAGTTTTTAAAACAAACAAAAACAGTTTGTTACAGACTTTCTAAATTCAGACAGATCGGTCTTTGAGATAGAAAGTTTATTTTTGAACTTGGAAATCTTATGGCTTGTTCTTGTTTTAATTTTTCTGTTTTATTCATTTGTATTATTTGTTTCTACTGGAATACACTTTCTAACTTTGTTTTGAAAGTTGATGTATAAAAGAAAGTTGTTATTGTTGTTATTATCATCATCATCAAATATTACTCAGCGGATGATGATGACGATACGATCAAAAGCTCCAGAACAGCTATTAATGGACGTTGATGGGAAATTATGAACTAGTATTAAATTAATTTCTCATGATAACTGTGACTTTAATTTTGTCCTGCAGCTGTTGTTGATTAGTTGGCAATTATACCCAAAATAGCTTAAATACATTGCCTGATTCCCACAATCATTTTGTCTCTCTTCTCTTCTTCCAAATGTGTCAACACCAAACAACTCCCGTTTCCTCCGACGGGGGTAAAAAGAGGATGTTTGCTGTCAGCAGGTAGCTGTTCAACCTGCAGTTTAGATTGACATTTCCATCAGAACATCAGCTGGTAGGCACTTTAGCCCCAAGAGCTGTACTGCACCAGGAGTGCACACAGAGGGATTCAAACCCACAACCGTGTGCAGTGTTAGCGGCGCACTCGACTTAACATGAAACCAGAGCCTGTAATGAGATATTAACTGAAGCACATTTATATTTTAGGCCTTTAGCAGAAACTCTAAACCACCATGAGCTCCAGTGGGGGAGCAGGTGGGCTCACACTGCACGTACAGTATACACAGATACACAAATGCAGACATGACTGATGTGGTAGCTTCTAGAAAAATAACCCAGAAACTGACAAAAAAAAGTTGAAGAGGCTCTTCACATGCACAAAGAGTCGGGTTTACTCCATGTGCAAAAGGTGACACAATGTGGAAAAATGTTTCAGTCAAAAGGACCAAGTCAGCAAAACGTGCAGTAATTCTATAATTAGACAAACAGCAATGACCAAACAGAAAAAAGGAGCTAAGGTGTACAAGGTGTTTTGTAGGGTGTAACAAGTGATCGATCTGGATCAATATCAATGATTTAATATTATCAATGCAAAGTGAAAATATAATTATATTTTTTTATTAGTGCAGATGGACAGAAAAGGGGGGAGAAAGAGGCGATGACATGCATTAAAGGGCTGTGGGTACATATTATCTTTGAAATACACCTCTATTTTGAAGTTCCCACTATATATTATTCTTTTTTATTAAAAAGAATAGTTTGGGGCGCCCCGGTAGTTCACCTGGTTGAGCGTGCGCCCCACGTACAAAGGATCAGTCCTTACCGCAGCGGCCGCAGGTTAGATTCCGACCACTGGCCCTTTGCTGCATGTCATTCCCCCTCTCTCTCCCCTATCCTGTCTTCAGCTGTCCTGTCAATTAACAGGCCTAAAATGCCCAAAAAATAGTTTGTTTTTTATTTAAATGGCTAGAAGAAGAGCTTAGTAATAATTATAATAATAATTTGATTTGCTTTTCGTGAGTTGATATAAATGGAATCGACTGTGTCAAAATGGGCATATATCGTCTCATATCGATATCGAATCAAATTCGTACCGTGGCAGACTTTGTGATATCAGCAAATATCGTATTGTTGTCCAAAGAATCAATAGAACATTGTATCGTGTAAAAAGAAAGGGGATTTCTAGAATTGAAAAGGATTTATACCCCTAGTGTTTTGCCTCACCAGCTACCAGATGGGGTCTATTATTTTAAAAGGCTGGATTCAAGAGCTCAAACAGTACGATGAGGGGAGAAAACCTGTGGCCTGTCCTTCACAAAAAGGGGTCAGCTGGACCAGAGTGCCCTGACCGCCCTCCATTAGCTGATACTGTTTTTTTATTAATGTTTGTTTACTTGTGCGCTCTCACATTGCAGAACTTCCTTGCTTTCAAATACCACTGCATGTTTAATGTTCTGAGCATGCATGTCCCCCAGACAACTTCCCTTACAGAAAGGTCAGGGTTGACATTATTACATGAGCATATCTTTATTTTTTTTATAAACACATCCAAAACACAGAGAGAATACTGAAAACAAATGTGAATGATGACCAAGGACAAAACTGTAATCGTCTGAATGTGTGTGTCCTAACCTCGTTTGGGAACCTTGCCTGTGCCAGGCTCAGGCGTCTCTGGAGACGTTGTGTCGGCCCCATCATCAACCAGCTGGATCTGAGACAGACAGAAAGCAAGACAGCAATAAGACAGTCAGTCATGTCTTCCAATGATTTTTACTGCCAACTATCAGAGCTGGCAAGACAGGGAGCGACACAGGTTAAATGGGAGCCGCAAAAAACTAAATTGGCTTGTTTATTGATGTTCATTTAAATATAGCACTCCCTCAAGTGAGTCGTCATTTTTTCCATCACCATAGCAACCTTTACAACTGCAGTGCAAAGACAGTCTTTTAAGCCAAGCGGGAGACATAATAAAGAGGATAGTAACACAACACTTAATCAATACTGAAGCTGACCGCCGTGTGTGTGTGTGTGTGTGTGTGTGTGTGTGTGTGTGTGTGTGTGTGTGTGTGTGTGTGTGTGTGTGTGTGTGTGTGTGTGTGTGTGTGAACCTGTACAGCTGGGTCACAGGTAACATTTACTCTGTGCTCATTTAAAAAAAACTCCTTACTCATTAACTCATGCAAAAACCACTCGAGCAAATAGATTCATTCTTAAAAGGTCCTATGACATACTGCTTTTTGGATGCTTTTATATAGACCTTAGTGGTCCCCTAATACTGTATCTGAAGTCTCTTTTATATAGACCTTAGTGGTCCCCTAATACTGTATCTGAAGTCTCTTTTATATAGACCTTAGTGGTCCCCTAATACTGTATCTGAAGTCTCTTTTATATAGGCCTTAGTGGTCCCCTAATACTGTATCTGAAGTCTCTTTTATATAGGCCTTAGTGGTCCCCTAATACTGTATCTGAAGTCTCTTTCCCGAAATTCAGCCTCGGTGCAGAATTACAGCCACTAGAGCCAGTCCCACAATGAGCTTTCCTTAGTATGTGCCATTTCTGTGTCTGTAGCTTTAAAGCTATTGAGGAGGGGGGGTGGGGGGGGGCCTTAACCAGCTTGCGGCCATGGTTGTAGCTCTATTTCCTCATGGGCGGGCAAAATTCTCTGGGTGGGCAAAGCAGAGAAAGGGGAGGTAACCTTGCTCTTTATGACCTCATAAGGAGAAGATTCCTGATTGGCCCATCTGAGCTTTCATTTTCTCAAAGGCAGAGCAGGATACCCAGGGCTCGGTTTACACCTATCACCATTTCTAGCCACTGGGGGACCATAGGCAGGCTGGGGGAACACATAGTAATGTTAAAAAACCTCAAAGTGAAATTTCCATGCCATTAAGTGTCAAGTGCAATTAATTTAACACAAACTGTCGCTTCTCTCGCATTAAGAGTTTTCTCCTTGGTGCGAACGGAATTCAAGAGTGGTCTAGGCCTGTATCAGCCTGTCTTTCTTCACAGTGGAAAAATCAATTAAAAATTATGCTTTCTGTTCTAATATGTTCCCTTGCCAATTTACTGAACGGTTTGACAAGTTTTTTTTTAGCATTTGGCACAAGAACGTCTATAATTTATTAGTTGCTGGGAATATTCTCACGCTCCAACAGCTGCCTCAGGGTATGTATGCAGGTCGCTGCCCATGTAAACATCCTCTGTTTCACTCAACGATGTAACATCACCTGTAATCAAATATCTTCTTCTGCGGGAATGTCGCATTTCCTTGACTGCCTCTTATTTAAGTCTGCTTTGCTTTGGCAAGATGTATTTTGTATTTAATTTCATGTCAGATCATTCCTACTTTATTTTTTGGGTTGAAACTTGCCTACAAATGGTGCAAAGGTCTTATACAGCGATTTGGGCGCTTTATGCTGGTGGTCAAATCTTACAAACACACCACTACTCATCTACAATGGCATTCATCAAGCTAAAACGAGCAGAACACTTGTACATGTGAAAAACCTCACAGAAAAAAGTAAAAGCGGTTTAGGATTAGAGTATGAAACCTTCTTGCGTGAGGCCCTGTGGGGATTTTGACCTCTTTCCCCCCCCCATATTGTTTTTCTCGTGCATGCACACTAGTGTGCACATGGGTGACGTGATACGCATTACTGCCAGTGGTTTCACATTATCCCACTGATTGACAGGTGGCGGTAATGCTGCATTCTACCAGCAAAGACAGGGAAGAAGAAGACTGCTGGATGTAAACAATGCAGGATTTAAAGTACCAGTACTTAAGAAAATGTTTTATGAGGAAGGTAAACCATTCAACTCATTTGCTAGACCTAAAGCATACAGACAATGCATTTTGGTGATGTATGTAAACAAAACTTTTCTATGTTGTGGAGAACTTTACACCAAAATGAGATATATGCTATTTCACACAAGTAACACCTTTCACTATGAAAAAAGTTGTAAGAGTTCATTATATGCCCATGAAATTTAAGCTGTGACAAAAAAAAATTAAAAAAAACTCCTACACCTATTTCCCCCCCTTAGGGATGTATTTGATTGTCCCCTCCAGGCTACCATACATAATATATGATTACTGTATTTCGCAGGGGCAATTTGCAGCATTTTTCTGGGAGAATCAAATAAAACAGTTTTTCATGAGAAAACAACAAAGCCCACAGCCTGGAGCAATAGAAAAGTGCTGGCACCATGCAGACAACAGAGGAAAATATCAACCCCCACACAAACCCACTGCGTCAAATAAAAACACAATCTCAAACTCAAACTTAACAATTGATAGATGGAAGATGTACTGGTAGGGTAGGGTGGAGACAATAGCATCATCCTCTACTTTAGGTTTCTACCAATCAACATTAATCATTTAGGTCTTAAATCTACTAAATAGTTCTGTCGTTACCTGCGATTGTCTCACAAATATCCCACGATTCTCCTCGCACGTGAAGTAGCGTTTGCCCTGCACGGTGCCGTCGTTCTTGCCCTTGGCCTCGTCCAGGATGACTCCCACCCATTTTCCGGAGGCAAACAGAGTGTTGCCGATGTAGGCCACAGTGCCGTGCTGCCCCTTCCCAATCACCTCCACCAGGGAGCCCACTTTGACGGGACGCCCGCCCCCGTCCGAGCTCATCCTGCTGCTGCCGCTGCTGGTGGTCTGGGTGGGAAAAGAAAACACAGACAGGAATTTATGTTCACACTAATAGTAAAAAAAAAATGAAGGCAATTCATTTGTACATTTAAATGGACATTCCACTTAATATACTGTACATATAAGTGCAAGTTCACTACTCATATGGACTCTTCTTTTTCTTCTCAGTCTGTAAAAACAGTTGTATAATGTCTTCTGGCTCTGGAGGAGAGTCTGAGAAAATAACCCTGTGATGAGAAGTTTGAAAGACCTCTGTATTTACCAGGCAGGAAACTAAAGACACTATCAAGTTGCATTGTGGGTAATGTAGGATCTAGTGGTTTTAAAGCTTGACAAATACTCGGGATTAAAAGTGTGGACATCCAGCGACACTAAATTTTATACAAAACTTACCGGAACACACTTAACATTATAAATGGGATTTAAGGTCCTCAAAAGAATGCTTGAAAAGCACTCAATTAGAAGTCACTTTGGATAAAAGCGTCAGCTAAATGACATGTAATGTAATGTACTATGCAAGAAAACGTTTTTAGTACCGTTAACCAACCCTTTAAAGTGGCATACTTGAATTCTGTATACTGTATATTCTGTTTTTTAACAACTTCAATTTCTCTTAAAGCACAATCTAATTCCAACCTGATCCCCCAAGACCTGCAAGAGTTAACTGAGTCATTGCCACCCTCATGTTGTGATTATCACAACCACCCTCTGACGTGATAAATAAGGAAATGAGCCTGGAGCAAAAGGAAAAGCTTTCATGAACTGGCAACAGGTTCAATCACTGCTTTATTAGATACATCCTTGCCCAAAACACATACATTTCTTCAGAAGCATCACAAACTGTTGGTGCACATCGGCATTAAAGCAACACCAAAGCACTTTTCCTCTTCGGTCCCCCTACAGGTTGGAAGCAGAATTGTCCATTACCGTTCTCATTCGAACTACAGATCCATACCCAATCTGGCAAACTTGCATAGTGCGGTTTTAGCCGATAGAGGGTCGCAAAGCAAATGCAGAAGTGCTGTTCACCCTGTTATGAGTTGATGAACCACTGAAACGATTTTGGAAACATTATTTTAAGAAGGTACAAAAGAATCTTTGGTGTTGCTTTAAATGGGTCTTCTACAGGACAGCACACAGGGGTGAGCTGCCGTGAGAAAGAATTAAGCGTCTACTAAAAGTAGTTTTAGTGTCATTCTGACCCACTGAGCTGTGCAGGCCTCGTCCTGCACTCTCTAAATGTCAATGCATGCTTAAAACAGCACTGCTCTTGTTTAATAGCTTTTGAGATATTTCCATGGCAACAATCACCTGAGATTTCGCAAAGCAGTGAAGGTCTGACTTTTGGAGAACAAATTGCACAGTAAAACGTTTCAACGCGGGCTGCAATATTTGGTAATCAAATAATCCTGCATAACCCAATTTACAGTGTGATGTCCTAGAAGTGATGGTGACTCAGCAGAACAGAGAGGAGCAGATATTATCATTCTGGGAGAGAACATGCTCTCCTTGAGCTTACTGTAAACATACACTGTCTTTGTGCTGCTGTTTAACTTGGAGGTTAAACAAACAGCAGCACAGTGAACCAAAACAGACAGACAGACAGCAACACAAATTTTACATTTGATATGCTAATCTGTCTCATCAAATGCAGGTTTCTGTGGCCATGTTAGACAGATCTTGTATGATGCAAGCAGTTGTATTTTTGACTCTGCTTTTAACAAGTCTACATTGCTCAATTTGCTGACAACTTACAAATGTAGCTTTGATTAACTTGGACAAAACAGTAAACAAATATAAAGAAATAAATAAAAATAACTTATTTTGTTTGTATGAATAACATTTTTGAGGCTGATACCGATATTGATAGTTGAGAGTTTTAAAAATCGCATAACATTGGCCAATATTGGTCGATGTCAATACAATACACTTTTTGTCAAATTCAGCGAACATCTCCTCACAGTCACCTAGCTCTTTATTGTCTGTGTGCGCTGAAAAAAATCTGGTGTTCCAAAAGAGCCCTGACTGTGTAAATGCTAAACAAACAAAGAAATGCACGAGCCAAACAACACTAATGCAGCCAATCAGCAACAGGCGGTGCCAGTTGCTCGTGCAAGTGAGTGATTGGAGTTATCAAGAAGAAAAGATGGCAGACAAACAGCAAAAGAGGAAAGGGACTGAAGAATACAAATTAAAACATAAGTTGCATGACCGGGAAATGAGGAAGAGCCTCGTTAACACACTGGTAACGCTGAAACGCCTCACCGTGAGGCGTTTCAGCGCTGCAGAAACTTCTGTGATTTCAAAAGGAATGAAAACCGATGAGAAGGTTGCTCCCGTCCTGATGGACAAGTGAGTAATAACGTTAGCTTTGCTGTTTCACCGTTTGCTGTTTTCAATAGGTCAGTTTAACCTCGTCAGTTTGCTGTTGTTAGTGGTGGCTGCTCCCAGCTGGCCGGCTTTACAGCAGCGACAGTTTTCTAATGCACAACCTATAGCTAACATCGATTCTGCCATATTTTGTTTAGTCAGCAGAAACACAGCAGAAGTGGTCGATATAGCAATGAATGTCACATGCACATCCATGAATCTGGGGGGGTGGAGCTTCTGAAGGGGGGGGAGGGAATTTGTTTGGCAGTTGAGTTACAATATCAACAATCTTTGCGCAGCATCACCACTGACTACCTCAAACATATCTTATATCTGTGCTGCAATTTCTTGTTACTTATTGGCCGCAATCAGGGTGCAAAATTAACTTTTTTGTCCACCAGCCAAATGGCTAGTGGATGTTCAAATTTTACCAGCCAATCAATAGTACCATTACTTTTTTGGCTGGAGAGTTAAGGAAATCTACCAGCCATTTGCCTGGTGACTGGTGCTCATTTTAAGCCTGGGACGCAATATGCCCTAATATCTATTCTATTAAGCAAATATCGATCAGTTTATCAGCACAATAAACAATAATACTTAAAAGAGGGCAGCGGTACTTCCTGCTTGGTCATGTGTTGGTCAATGAACACAACTGGCACTGTTCCGACCTGTTGGGAAGCCAGTGAGGGATCATATCTTTGTAGGGCAGTGGAGACAGCAGTGACATGGGAAGCAATACAAGGTTTGGCCATTCCGATCAGAAAGGAGAAGAGGTAAAAAACATGAAAATGTAGATAAACCACATATCTACAGGCCTCAACGGTCAGCCATCCATATTGCACAAGATGAGGGCATTCAATCTAAGCTAAGTATAGGTTGGAATGTGGCCATATAAAGAGTGTGTTCAGTGCTCTTTAAACATAAGCTTAAAGATGGTGTCTCAACCATAACTGCTGAACAATGGATTTCCTGATCATAATAACGACTTTATATAAAGAAAAATATAATGGCAACAGCATGAAACATCAAGAAGAGAAGAAATGATCAGCTCTTCTTCTGGTAGCTGGCAGTTTCTTACCGCTTACATATCAAACCAGACATCATTCAACAGATGCAGATGATGTTCTTTTACCAACATCACCGTTAAAATATTCAGCAACAGTTACACAAATCCTGAATTCCCATGACTGCTTAAAGTATAATTAACATAGCTTATAATTCATGACCAAAATGGAGAGGCATTTTAACCGGTAATGTGCAGTAAATGTGTCCTTGAGTCTACGTCAAGCATTTTACTATGTCACATTTATTCAAGCTGTAACATCTATTCCAATCCATCAAATCAATTCAGATTCATAACCGAGGCAGGAATCTTTGGTTTACAGTGCTTCAGGGAGACTACACATACACCTGTCAACAATCTGTAATACAACATTCACTGAGAATTATAAATCAGGCTCTCTTTAAAGTCAACAAATGGGCAGCTTTGCTGCGGCTATCAGTCTGTAATGAAGCCTTTGGTGTTGTTCAGTTATTGCTCCGACCTGTTTGCCATGTGCTGGAGGCAGAGACGACCCAAGGAGGGCATGCTAAATTATTTACTGCCGTTCTACTCTTAAAACACGCAAGCTCACGCCGACTGTAATGCTGAAGGAAGATGAAAACAGCGATACAGCCTCATTTGCTGCACTGTTACACTGGGTATCGGTATCGGACAGTTATTGTTTTGTTTTCGCAAAAAAAGCAAGCTACCAAAAATGCACTCCCATGCACACTATTTTAATAGATCGTCACCTTGTTATCCAGGCTGAATTATAAAGTAATAAGTAAATGGTTTTCTGTGATCTGAAGGAAAGAAAAGAGCAGCTGAAAGGTGCTGTATGAGCACTGATGTCATCCCTCCTGGTGACAGGAAAGCTGCCTGACTCAGAGACGGATGACAAACAGGAAGTCCACCGGGGCTCGTGGGTTGTGTCCAGTGTCTAATGATAACAAAAAGCCTTTATGGTCCCATTACCTGCCTGTCATATAGCATATCCTACTTTATAGAGTCAAGTCATCCCACAGGTCTGAACCTCAACATCCCAGCAGCAATGTTGAACCCGGGGGGGCATCAGAGCCCAAACAAAGAGGCGACAATTTAGACAGAGGAATGCAGCGCTGAAATGGATTAGAAACCCCTTCTATTCAAAGTAGAAACCGACACGGAGCTGATGACAGAGTGAAACTAATGGAAAAGACGTAACAGAAACAATGGCGCAGCGATTAGGACTAACTTAAACACAGCCTGGCCCATTCATTCCCCTTACTGGGATGGATAAACACCTTGTACACACTCACCCGGGTGTATGTGTTCCTCCTAGTCTGGGACATGTTTCCTGGTCGCCACGAAACCGCCTGTCTCGACCAAAGGCGTGTTATTGGGGAGAGTGTCAGCCAGACAGAAGGGGGTCTACGGGAGAAGGGTGGGGAGGGGGGGGGGGTTCGGTGATGCTGCTGGAGCGTCTCGCTGTCTCTTCACAGAATCACACCACTGTACCGATCAGCCTGAGCTCTCCAAACTCCCTGTCCCTCCTCTCTGCCGCTGCCAGAGGAAAGCCGGCGGGAGCTGTTTGGCTCCGTCATAAAGTTTCTGAGGGGCAGACGGTGGACGACCCGCCCCTCCGATGAATGGACCGGAGGAAAACAGCAGAGCAAAGAAGGGGGGAAAAAACGGCCAGGCTTGGTCTGATGTGAGTGCATCAGCTGAGCGGCAGCACTGCGCTGCGCTAGTGTCTGCGCCGGCTTCTGCAGGAGGGAGGGTGGTTTAGGCCCAGAGGGAGGGGGGGGGGGCCCAAAGGCCCAAAAAAAAAAATAAAACTTGCAAAAAAAAAAAAACCCCCCACTCCCCCCCCCCCCCCCCCCCTTCTTTTTCGGTGGGGATGCACAGGTTTGGAGCTGTTTTGGACTTCTTTGAGACAGATCTGGCTAATCAAAAGAGTCCTGATAAGACAAATTATTCAAGTACAAAATGCAATAATAATCACTAGAGTTATGAATGATCAATCCGTCAACAAAAACAACTCCTTTAAGACCATCATTGCAGCAAAAGAACTATTTTTACAGAGCCCAGATGTATCTTTGTCACTGCAAAACAAAAACACAGGCAGTAAGCATTTTCCAACTGGGGAGGGTGGGGGGTTAACCAGTTCCACCCAATCTGATTCCGTTTCATTGTGGTTGAACACAAAAGGCCCAGGTGATACTCTAATGCAGCACACTGTAAGCAAAATCCAGCAGATTGCATTAGGGCCCCGCCTGATGCTGTGGCCCCGTCACACAGTGAGGATTAGCTCTCCTTTTCAGCTTTTATCAGCTAACTGCATGGCTGGGCCTTTTTTTTTTTTTTTAAACTCTCAGTCCTCTCTATTTCTGTGTTGTCATCTTTTTTTGCAATGGATGCGAACGCTGCAGGGTATCTGTGTAAAAGCTTTCAGCTTAGAGGCGGATGAGAGATGTTGTAAGAGTATGCTTTTCAGCATCAGAACAAAAAGAGACCCAGCCTTCAGGAGGGGGGTCGGGGGGAGGGGGGGATATTTCTCCTATACCCGAATAATGCAACACTCATAGAGCTTCAGCAACCAAACACGGACCCGGACAACAAAATACTACAACTGAAAGTACAGCCTTTAGTCTCAGTAAAATCCCTACACGTACAGCCGGGATGTACTGACTGAGGGAGTCTATACGTTTGAGGCTTCAGAGCCTATATAAAACTCTAAAATTGCATATAAAGTCTGGATAACATCTTAAATACACAAAATTCAGCCTCTTCCAAGATTTCAGAGCAGGAAGAGTTATTCAGTTGACAATGCTTAGGGACACAAAATAAGCCTCTGCAGTCTCTTTGCACCCTTTTATGCAAATGACGAAAGCAGGACCAAAAGAAGGGGCGTTGGGGATATGTGGAAGGTAGAGGGGGAGCCCTTATCTCTTACCGAAGAAATAATAAGGAGATAAGCAGCATACAGCCAAAAATCAAAGAACTCCCCCCCTTCTTACAGAAAGTCCTTACAAAAGGACAATAGCAGAGAAAGAGGCGTCACCAGCTCAGCCAGACGCTGTCTGCTGCTGCGAGCCTTTTCAGAGAGCGGGGCACAGGAAGGTTGCACGAACACAGGGGACACTCGGGGATTTTAGCAGGAGCCGCGTTACGACCACGCTGCACCTCCGCCGGGCTGCAGGTCCAGGACGGACAAATCAACACCACTAACAAAGGTAAAGATGAGCATGTCTACGCCCTGCCAGCTGCCATTGATTAAGACTATTTAGGGGAAATATGAATAACGTTTGGCACGTCACATAGTGACATAGATAGAGCAATCGTGGGCTGAAGTGCAAACTGCCCTGTCAGCTATCAAGCTATCATTATAATGTCAGAGGTAAAGAATTCTTAACAGAGGCTAAAAAATAATTCATTTTGATTAATCTGTTTCTGTTTTCTTTTTTAGATTATATATTTAATGTTTGCTTTCAGATCTCAAAGTGAGGTCTTCAGATTTGTTATATGACTTACAGCCAGAAAACCAAATCATTTTGTGAATAAAGATATGAAACCGATCAACTTAATTTTAGTACTCGGCAAATACTTGTTCTTTGACCTGATAAATGGTTTGAACTATTGATTCAACCAATGCCTTTCAAGTAGCCTGACTCCAAACTAGTTTGATTTATTATGAGGATACTATAGTTACTGAATGCCACTAAAGGTCATTTAATCCATTAAACAGGAGACGTGCACGTCTGAGCTGTTTTTAAATCAGTGCCACTTTGTGCTGCCTCACGATTGTAATGTTGCAACAGATTTTTTTTCCTAAAATGCCATATGCAGCAGGGCTGCAACTAATGATTATTAACATTATTTTCCTGATTAATTGTTCGGTGTATAAAATGCCAGGAAATTGTGAAAAATGTCCATCCCTGTTTATTTATTTATTTATTTTAAATCAAGGTGATGTCTTTAAATGTCTTGTTTTGTCAGTCCAAAACCCAAAGATATTCAGTTTCATTTGATATAAAAATGGAGAAAAGCAGGAAATCCATATATTTAAAAGGCCAAAAACATTTTCTGCCATTTTTGCATGAAAAACAATGATTAAATCGATTATTATCAAAATAGTTGGCGATTATTTTTCTGTCTAGTCGACCATCGTTTCATCTCTGGATCATTACACTACAAACCTAGCAAATATTGAGATTTGAGGAGCTGAAACCAGAGGTTTTTGGGCATTTCTGCTAAAATAAAAAAGACTAACCACTCCATTACAGACAGAATACCAGCTGAGATCAGTTGCATTGTTTTTTTAACCAGGGCAACAGTTTTCAGATTACATTGTGTTTACATTATTGCAAAAGAGTTCTCCATTGTTTTCTCAGTTAGCCTTTTAAAATGATAATCAGATTAGTAAACAGAATGGGTCTTTGGAACATTGGATTAATGGTTGCTGATAATAGGCAATGTAGATATTGCATTAAAGATCAGCCTCTTCTTTCTTGCAATTATGTAAGCACATAATGTAATCTGAAAACTGCTGCCCTGGTTAAAAAAAAACAATGCAACTAATCTCAGCTGGTATTCTGTCTGGAAAGGAGTGGAATGGAAATTTCTAAGTGACCCCAAACTTTTGACCGGTAGTGTACACTACAGTGTAACACGTAACCCACATAAATCTGATATTCGCATCACTTATATAGTAATGTATCAATAGATTGGTTAGTCAATCAACAGATACATTATTCTGAAACTATTTTAAAAGTCGAGAAATTTACTTGACGTGACTAAACATTCACTCAAGCGTGAGGGTTTGCTGCTTTTCATAGTTTTATATTATTGGAAATGAAATACATTTGGGTATTGAATTGCTGTCAGACAAACAAGCAAGGACAGGTAGGACATTTGTTTTGGTCAACGATTTATTAGTTGAAATCATGATCAGTAGATGCACTGCTAATTAAAATAGCTCAGCTAATTTTACAGTATGTTGGATTTAATTCTCAACCACATGCATGCTAATGATATTCAGCCTGGTCTCAACACTCTAACATGAAGACAGGCAAACAAATAGGTCATCCATAGAAAACAAGGGCAGACCCTGTTCATTCCTGTACTTTACCTCAATGCAGGCATAGATTTCGGTGGAAAGGGGAGGGGGGATATGTTCCCCCTTCGCAATTTTTTTTTTTTAAATAACCGCTCAGGGGGCTCAAAACATACGGAAAACAATAACTGTGTCTACTTGTGCTACACTGGGGAGCCTCTGAACACCCACACAGGTGATTTCAGTTATTCTGGCTGATTAGACCTTTATTAGGTTACACATCTTTTCTACCAATGACAACGATAAAGGTGTCATTTGTCCCGCCCTAACAGGTGCAAAAAAAGCTAACAAGAGACTCGGGAAGATGTCAATCAATCAGTCTAACCACGCCCACACAGTCCAATCAGCCACATTAATTGAAAACACCTGCGTGGGTGTTCAGGTCCATTAAAGTATACAACAGGAGGGTGAAAAATAAACATGTGATTTATGTACATGTAAGCTTTGGAGGTCTCATTCTCCAACAGATTTGTTTTTGAGATGTACATAATTCCTAAAAAAAAAAAAAAAAATTCCCGAAACGTGATGTTTTGAATATGAAGGTTTTTAAAAATGCAGGAGAATAATAATTTCCTTTACATAAATTAAGACCTTTGCACTGTACATTTTTGCAGAAAAAGCACAATTACCGCAACAATATTGTTGCATACAAATTCACCAGAATGCAGGAAATTAAGTGTTTGGCCCTTAATATTTTATGGGGGAGGAGCCCCAGACCACCGGTTACCCCCCCCCATGTTGAAACAAAACCTAAGCCCTTGCTTCAGTATCTAATTAGCATGAAAGTGCTCAATTTTAACAGCATGGTCGACAACAAAAATCCTTACAAAATATAATTGAAATCATCAACGGTTAATATTAGGAGCTAAACATGTAATTTGGTGCCATCTAGTGAGTTCAAAGCCGAGAAACCACTGCTGCACAGATATCCCACACTGAGCAAATTAATGTTATGTCAGTCATTTATTTTACATAATGAGCAACTATTAATCCCAAAACATCAAAATAATACTAATATTTTTCCTGTTATGTCTACTGGGGATTATAATAAATCACAGCACGGGTGTGGCTGCAGCCTAACATGACATGTTCTCCCGACAGATTAACCACACTGAAATGAGAAATTAGGAAGAAAAGGAAAAACAAATCTGGATTTGAGATTTTTTTAATTCACACGAGAAAAGAAAAGCCTTAACTTCCCAATTAGGGGCTGGATATCCTGACCCATACTGCCTCAATAACCACCAGCCAAAGCTCATTATACACTTAAAATCATCTCGACTCCATTATTGGCTAGCTAGTAGTTTTAATGCGCAGATGTCGTATTTAACGGCTGTGAATGTTGTTAAAACCGTCCCTTTTATGGCTGATATCTGGTGCTGTCAGCTGTCAGTGGGACACTCCCTGACCATTTGCTAGCAGGAGTAGCCGTTAGCTTCGGGTGGCTTTCTCAAACAAAAAAACCTCTTATCGAGTTAAATTGAGCAAGACACACACGTGTATATTTTACAAATAGGTGTGTACATGTGCTTTCAATTAATCTCTCATTGACCAGATGATATGCGAGTGCTAAATCGTACCTGTTTGTGTCCTCGAATCCGGCTAACCGCTCAGCCTCGCCCCTGACCAGGCTACATCCATCCATGGAGATGTGAAGGCACACATCGCTCCTGAGGTGTCCGAGCTGCTGCCTGACCCGGCCCGCTCCACAGAAACAAAGCAGGCCGGTGATATTTTTCACACGGTCTCAGACTATAAAGATATGAAGTATATGACAGAGATAGACAATGCTGTGTAAGTAATGTTTTTATTAGAGGAGAATTTAGAACATTTAGGGAAAAAAAAAAAAAAAAAAAAAAATACACATTTTGACATTAGTTATGAAAACAAAATCAACAGTGGAAATGAACAGATAATTCTACTAGAGTACTTGTGCATCCACATTTGTTTAATGTAAGTTTGTGGGGGTTTTAAGATATTAAACAGATTTTTACAATGTTTATTTTTTCTTTTCTTTTCAAGCCTGAGTGTGTTCTGTGTTTCACTTCATCACCTGGCTATAAGACAGATGTATTCTTAGGTAAGGAAAAGCCTAAACATGATGTTCTTTAAATCTCGATTTAAAAATCACAAATTTGATACAAAAGACATTCCTTAGATCAGTTATTAAAAAAACAACCTGAGAAGCTCACAGCTTGTGAGCATCAGTCTCGGACAGTGCAGCATCCTGTATGCAAAACAAACCACAGGGCAGATCTCCCTCCCTCACGTCACATTTTTGGCTTATAGGAAAGGAATGTGAAGTATGCTATTAAAAGTGTTGAAATCCTAAAGTCAGATATAAAACTTATCTCAAGGTTCAACATCTCAATTTCTATTGCAATAACATGATTTTGGTAAAATGACCTCATTGACGTACAACAGTACAAGGGATGCACCTATCCAACTTATTCTTTCCCATTAATTTAACACCAATGCTCTCTTTTTCTAAATTAAAAATCTGTACACCTCACCGCTATTGGAATCATTTTTAGGAGGGATTACTGTAGCACTAAAAGCTGAGTTGGTAGCCTGCCATGACTAAATAAATAAATAACAGAAACACTGACCTTTATAATGACATTTAGGGGGAAAAAAAGAACCATTTAATTTGGATCAGTCATGTCATGATACACTTAATGAGATCAGTAGTATCAGGCTTGATACCAATCCCGTGTTTCAGATCGGTAAATGTATACTACTAAATTGCAGGAGCATGCTCAGATCTATAACTTTATTATAAGTATCATTCACAAAAGGAAATCCTTTACAAAATTAGACAAATGACTTTCAAGAAGTTAAATCAACGCAGACCCTTTAACAGCTTGACAGTGGAAATGGTAGATAATTCTATCAATTATAAAAAAAAAAAGAATAATAAATGATCAATCTGTGATGGTAACAAGAGAAAGCGTGCCTAATCTTTTACTGAAAGTGTTGTTCCTCATGTTAATGCTGTCATCTGACCAGCTGTCCTGAGCGTTTTGTAATGAATGCTGGGAAAACATTAGCATATAAACTGGAACGAGCGGTACTCTCAGCCTGAAATGTTACGGTCTCACTTCAAGACCACTCAGTCATTTTTCCCCATCTCTCTGTAAATCGAGTCTGTACTCGAACAGAGTGAAGTTCGTGATTTTGGCAACGAGCTCAGGAATAACAAACTCTCGGATCTTCTCGTAGCCCATGTGCTCGTACAACTTCTGAGCGTCTGTCTGCACCACAGAGGTGTACAGGACGACTGCAGCGTAACCCCTGTCACGAGTAAAATCAGCTACTGTCCGACACAAAGCCTTAGCGATGCCCATCCCACGGTGACTGTAGCGTACGGACATGCGTTTCAACTCCAAGCAGGCAGGCGCGTCCTGATTAGGAAGGCAACCCACCATGCCGACCAATCGACCGTCAACTTCAGCCACCCAAAAACCAGAGTCCTTCTGCTTCAGGTAGGCCTCACTGATCTTGCTGACGTCCTTCCTGAGCGAGGTGTCGATGTAGCTGTTGAACATGTAGACGACAAACTGCCGGGCCCCGGCTAGGAACAGAGTGACGGCCAGGATGGGCAGCAGGAAGGACTTGGAGCTGGCCATGAGAGCGCAGAACAGGCACATGAGCACCATCTGGGTCAGCGGCTGTTTCAGGAGGTGCATGAAGGTCGAAGGCACGTGCTCGCTCATCCCCAGGGCGAAGAGCTCCTTCACTGCCTCTGCATCGTCATCCCGATACTTCCGGATCTGGAAGGTGGCCATGGCTCAGCCCTGCTTTGGAAAACAACAGGCGGGCAACATGTGAGAGGTGACACAATACTACAAATGACTAGAAAAAAAATAAATCATATATATCATCATATATTCCTTTTGTTTGGTTTCTTCTCAGTGTCACAGTGTGCTGAGCCCTGTCCCTATATTTCTAAATTTTAGTGCACTCTATAAAATCATTATAGTGACTTTTCAAGTAAAAATATAAAAACTATTTGCTGGCATATTCTCCATTTGAGTTATGATCAATTTCAATATAAAATACCAGAGTACACTTTAGAGAAGTACAGCTAAGAAGTAACGTTACTGGCACTTTCATAATCCAAGCTGTGAAACTTTATAGACTTCATTTACCCAGGGCTGTAGTACTTGAGTCCAGACTCGGACTCGTGGCGCTTTTCTGTTGTCTTGGACTCGTTGGTATTTTGACTCTGACTCGGCCATTGCTGACACACCAAATATTCTAGTTGGTCTCGACCGAGTCCAGCACTGTATGCTTTTGTTAACTTCCTCCTTCATAACAAAACCATTGATGAAGCGCGCTCGTTCAGAAAACAGGTATTAGTTTAATTCAAAATCCATCTAGAACCGGCATCGTGATTGGTCGCCTGGTATACACCTGGCTGCATCATATACCTCAATCATCAGGTATCTATCGGTTTCATTTTGGCCACAGACACAATGTCAGCGAGCACTTTGTACTACGAATTCTTCAGCACAAGTTAAAAGTGCAAGAATGGGAACATTTTCATTTTATATTTTAAGTAAATGATATGGTTTAATTTGATCCTATAGTGTGTTACTATAGTGTTTCCTATAGTGCAGGGGTCTTCAACGTTTAAGCCAAGGACCCCTTAATTGAAAGAGAGACGGATCAGGGACCCCCTACTACATATATTGTATAAAATATGTTAATCTGGTCCTACAATAACTTTTAGGGCAGCCTAAAGCATTTATGGATACCTTTTTTTTGCATAGAATACTAAGCTATTCAAATAGCCTAATAATTGTTGGCATGATTTTATAAATCATGTTTTAATGTTAACCCTTAAATGTGAAACAAATGTGAAACAGTCAATCCTTTGGGACGAACTGTATCTGTGGATGGCTACCTTAGTGATTACATTACTTACTGGCAAGTAAGCCTACCACCAGTGGGGATTTATATTTGCTAATAATATGTTGGAATCATGTTAGACTTTTTAATTTTTGAAAAAAACTTTCAAAAATTAACAATAATTTGGAGGCCCCCCTGGAGTGACTCTGAGGACCCCCTGGGGGTCCCGGACCCCCTGTTTTAGATCCCTGCTATAGTGTGTTACTCTCTCAGTAAGTCTTGAAGAGGATTCTCTATTTTTTTTTTCTGTCTCGGTATTGACTGTATCTTATATGGACTCGGTCTTGACTTGGACTCAAACTTTTTGGACTCTGTCTCGACTTGGACTTGAACCTCTTTGGACTCGGTCTCGACTAATAATAATAATAATAATAATAATAATAATAATAATAATAATAATAATAACTTTATTTGATATAGCACCTTTCACAAACAGTCACAAAGTGCTTCACATGATAAAAATTTGTACAAAACATAGTAAGTTATACAACTAAAGACTAAAAACAGTCATTAAAAGACAACATTTTACATACAGGAATCAAAAGCAAATTTAAACAAGTGCGTCTTCAGCTGCTTTTTAAAAGCTTCAACAGAGACTGCAGAACGTAAGACAATAGGAAGCGCATTCCACAGGTTTGGAGCCACCGCTTCAAAGGAACGGTCACCTCTAGTCTTTAAACGGGTGCTTGGGACAACCAGTAATCCCTGGTTAGAAGACCTGAGGGGCCTATTCGTAGTGTATGAATGGAGCAGGTCCGAGATATACTCCGGAGCCTGATCATGCAAAGCTTTATAAGTCAGAACCAAAACTTTAAATTTGATCCTGAAGTTAATCGGAAGCCAATGTAATGAGTATAAAATCGGAGTGATGTGCGACATCCTGCTGCAGACCGGAACTGCTTTAGCAGCTTTAAGCAGAATTCTGGACTAGTTGTAAACGGTCCTGGGACGATTTGCTGAGACAGGTGAAAATAGAGTTGCAGTAATCAAGCAGAGATGAAATAAAAGCATGAATAATCATCTCAAGCTCAGAATGTGAAACAGCTCCTCTAATTTTGGCAATGTTTCTTAACTGAAAGAAACATGTGCGGGTCAGAGATTTAATATGTTGATACTAGTCCTTAATACTAGTCCTGGTTTTGGACTGGACTACAGCCCTGCTTTCGCCCACTTCAATACAGACTTAATGCTTCTTTTCCATCCTTTATAAGACTTTACTTTATGAATGCATGGCTTTTTTGCTCTTAATGGAGTGGGACATCAGTTCGATGGTAAACAAAGCCGTGTCAATGACCCTCAAACGCCACGCGAGTCACTTTTAATTTTATTTCTCAAGCCAGGTTATGTTAGAAATGCTAACTTTGCTAGCCATTGACCATGTCTATCACGTAGTCATTCAACGTTAAACAACATTAATATCCAAAGCGTAAAAACTAGTTGTGTCGCGTTTAAAGAAATGTTTTTGATTCCACTGATTACCTAACAGCAGCTAGCATCCATGCTAGCTTGACAAAGTTGCCACGGATTTTGATTAGATGTGTAAGAATAGATGAGATAAATAAACATGACTTACGTGGAATTTTTAATGCTTTTTGAGTCTGGAGAGTCTGGATGCGATGAGCGCAGCAAAGTGTCCAGAAGTCAATTGTCTCATTTAATGTCTCCTAGCTACTTTTATTTACAGTCACTTGTCTCCTACCTACTTCCCCAGTCCCACCTCGGATTTGCTGCATTTAGAGATAACCGTCAGAATGGGAAAATCAACCATCCCGTCATTCTCGTCATATAAAACTCTGTGTATTTTGCCATATGGGTATCGCTGTCAAACATACATCCTCGATATATTTCATGTGGAATGACAACTAAAGCTCAAGTAATTTTCCCACTGGGCTGTTCATTATTCTCTTAAAGATAGAGATAATTACGAGCTGTACGGTGTCACATAAACGCAGCTTGCATCACTTCCTGTTTTAATGCTGATTGGCTGCCCCTTGCAGACCAACACTCTGAATAGTTCATTATAAAAGGAAAATCAGTAAATCCAACATAATACATCCCCACTCTGAGCCTATTATGTTATAACTTTAAATTATTGATTTATTCACACATTACTGCATCGCTGTGTATGTATTACTAGATTTAAATTTAATATTTGGTTGTTGGTAAAGAAATAAGTATTTACTTGAGTATTTGAGTAATGAGTATTTACTTTGATTGACATGATTGCTACAGCAACCTTTTTGTTTGTCTACTTGCGACGCCTCGTCACCAAAAAATAATTGTATTTCCTGTTTTTTGATTTGTTTTAATTGAATATTTGTTAGAGACTGGAAACGGGTACAGGCTGAAATAAATATAATTTTGTGTAAAATAATTATGTTTTTCTGCTTTTCGATCTTGTTTATCATCTTACAACCCATCAGATTTATATTGAAATCCTGGTTGGGAACCACTGGCATATAATACATGGTTGGCCATTTAGAATTGATCATTTTCATAAAATAAGATATCCAAAGTAAAGTGATGCTGTTTTTATGTCATGTATAGTACATGACATAAAAACAGCATCACTTTACCATTTGTTTTCATATTTACAGGTAGATGAAATAAAAGAAAAAAAACAATCACATTCTAATCTTAAATCCACACAATACATATATTTTTTAAACTTCTGACATTTACCAGCTGTTTTTGAGGTGGCTGTATTCACAAAATTCAGTTTAAAAAATAAATTGTTTTGCATATGAAAAGAAAATCATTTTTGTGACAATTGAACAGAAAACCATTTGCATTGTTGAGAAGTTGGGAAGTAGTTTGTCTTTGGTATTTGTAGCATCCCATGTTGGTTATTGGACTAATCATACAGCCACTGACAGAAGCTGTCAATGTAATGAAAATCCTGAGGAGGGAGGGGGGGGGGTATATATATTTCGATCTGATGTAGAGCAACCAGGTTCAAGTACTTTAGTACCTTTGAGCTCATGTCATTTGAAGTGGTGGTGGTGATTTTTGTTAAATTTTGCCCTTTGGAAGCACAATCTGTGAGCACAGGTTTTATTAACATCTTAACAAACTCTGACAGACATCAATATACAAACTATATTCAAACAGACAAAAAACTATAACTTGTCACGACAACGCGGATTATATTAGTTTACACTAGAGCACCAATGCGGCATAACAAATGTGAGATCATTCACATGATATGAAGACTGAAAAAATAATTTATTGTCTCTTCAAAACACAATTTGACTAGAGTTCATACATCAAATGATTGTAAAGATTTTCCCTTTTATGGAGTAAACGTTCCACTAACTGGATAGTGAGAAGATATGAAAGCATTATTTCTCCTTTAGACATTTTAGTTTTGTTTGTACAAAACATTCACTTTACACTTTCCTGCCCAACTGAGTGAGCAGAAACAAAAGCAGCTTCTACTTTTATTTTTCCATTCCAGTTCTGGTCTCCCTCCCCTTCTAGCCCAGTTTGATGTTTCCTGCAAACATGGTGATCAGCAGTATGATGGTGAAGCCGGTGAGCAGCCCTGCGTTCTGGATCAGGAAGAAGATGATCTTGGTGGAAGTGCGCCTCTGTTCCCGTAATATGTTGTCCATCTCTGGAAACTGAGATGAAGAAAGACAATCAGATATCAAAAAATACAATGGCCTCATTGTTCAACACTCTACATAATGGGAAGTTACAACATATAAACAAGAAGTGGGAATCAGTTGACTTTTGTGTGGCTACAGTTATTATTTTGTTTCCAAGAAATGAAACTGGAGAAAAGACCACAAGTTTTCATTGCCAGACTGCTGATGTTGACATTGGTTTAAAAAGTACAGGTTGGCCAAATGGTGATCAAAAAGAGGTAATCATTTTTAACTTTATCAAAAAGATTATTTGTCCAAATGTCAACAAATCCCATGATAAGATCAAAACCAACAATGCACTGATCCTCCTAACAAACAATAATTCCCTGTGTACCCAGAGCCTACAATAGCTCATTCATCTGTGTACACCTTTAGTCTTCAAATAGACCTGCAGGTTTTTCTCCTCCATAAAAGTATACTTATTCCGGTTTTATCTTATTTATTACTGGACACTATACTATACTATGGATAGTTTTACCTCTTCACCTCTTCTTTAAAGTTATTCAAATTAACCAGTGGTGGAATGTAACTTAGTACATTTACTCAAGTACTATACTTAAGTCCAAATTTGAGGTACTTGTACTTTACTTGAGTCTTAACTTTCCATGCCACTTTCTACTTTGCTACATTTCAGAGAGAAATATTGTACTTTTTACTCCACTACATTCATCTGACAGCTTTAGTTACTTTACAAATTAAGATTTTTGCACACAAAACACATGTAGTTTATAAAATATGATGTTTTATTATAAATTAAACTAGCCAACAATATATAGACCTACAAGTCCAGCTGAAATGATTAGACCATTAAACACTTAGCTGATTGACAGAACTGTTTGGCTCGTTTCCAATTTCTACAATGGGTGGATTTTCCTGATGACACATACTTTCACTTAAGTAACATTTTCAATACAGGACTTTTACTTGTAACAGAGTATTTTTACAGTGTGGTATTAATACTTTTACTTATGTAAAGGATACAAATACTTCTTCCACCGCTGAAATTAACCAATCTGAGAAGGTAAAGAAGCAGTTTATAGAAATATATAATATTTAATTTATCTTTTGATAACAGGGGCCTTGTGTTAACATTGTGTCTTTTAAATGTACTCCTGTTTTGAGAAATGTTACAGTTCATAACATTTCTGACCCTTTTAAACAACAAAAGGATGCATTTTTGATCAATGTTAAACCAGCATTTATTGATTTTTTTGGCCACTTGGGGGCAGCACAACAAGCTGTAAACTAACATCATTACCCTTGAAAGTTGATTTGACAAAATGTTAGCCAACAGTTGCCTATTTACACAGCTAACAGGCACAGAGCAACATAAGCATTCATTTGGAGTTTCTGGCCACCAAATGAATGTAAGTCCAATATTTCTGCTCATATTTCTGCAAAACACTGTGCTGAAAGATGCTAAAACACCGTAGAGTTGAGTGGAACTGCAGTGTCGGGGGATAGTTTCTTGTGGGGTTGTCACTATAAGTAACACATATACATATGTGTTGTCATCCATTGTTAATATACAAAAATATAAATTATAGCAGCTTTAAAGATTTACATATTCAGTAGGAACCAAAGGCTTAGTTCCACAAAGATGGTAGAGAAGTCAGAAAGTGTCCACGTTGTTTGTTTTTGTCTTTTCATGGAGCAATGTAGAGTATCCTCAGGTGGTGTAATTTCACTCACCATGTCTGCCAGTGCAATATACAGGAACATTCCTCCTGCGATGGCAAAGATTGCATTGGGGGCAAAGTTGCTTCCGAGCAGGATTCCAAACACAAGGCCGATGTAACACGACACTGCCGACAGCAGGTTGAAAAAAATGGCTTGAGGGATGCTCATACCAGCATTCAGCAGGATAACAAAGTCGCCTGCAGACAGAACAAAAAATGAAAAAAAACATTTCATCACTTGGTATGCTATACAGATAAGTACAAAGAATGTTCTGTGTAGCATTATATTTAAGTGACTAGAAGAATAAAATCATCTGTAAAATGAAATGTAATGCCATACAATAGTATTGTTTTATTTCTTATACTGTCCACCTCATTTACATACAGTATAAAGAAGAGCAAAACTAGCAGAAACAACACACAGCCTATTGTGAGTGTATTCCGGTTCACTGCTCAAACGGTGACCGGTCGGGGACAAATAAAGTGTTTAGAATTATTTTTTTTATTTCTTTTGGGGCATTTCGGCCTTTAATGGATAGGACAGTTGCAGACAGGAAAGTTGGGAGAGAGAGGGGGAAGACATGCAGCATGGGGCGCACGCTCTACCCATAGACCGTATATAAGAATGGACCAACAGATCCCGTTGCTCTGGACGGAGACCAGTGAAGGATATTAGAAGCACTTTTTCGGTGAGCGCTAAGTGTTATTGCGCAGCCTCCAACTGAGAGAGACGAAGTAAATGTGACGTGAGCAACCTGTCTGAAAGTTGGAAGTCTTCTGGTAGCTGTGCCAAGAGAAATCTCAATCATTCCCAATCTTACAGAGACGGAGAGTGTAGGTATATGTAAGGAGATAACATAAGCACAGGCTAATTATTGCTAACTAAAATGCTAGTTAACATTAGTAATTAAACCTAAACAGCTCACGTAAGTTGAAACTGCCTGTGAGCTTCTCCTGTACTATATAGTACTTCCTCTACTATGCGACAGTAAGTCGCGTGGTTATGACACAATCGTTAGCCTATTTTTACAAAAACGTCTTCTACGGAGCCATAACGTGAGGTACAAGGTAATGGAGCCTTTTATACATTGTCGTGTTTCTTTAGAAATAAACAATGGACAAATAGTCTTTAAACGCTTCAGATGTAAAGTTATTCGCTGTCAAAGTGACGTCAAAATGAATGCTAGTCAGTGGAATGCTAATGGGAGGTGATCACTTTGTAGCATCAAAATGGTGCCATAGGAGGTTTGAGATCTGAAGCGAAGCCTACCCCCTGGCTCTACCAGGTGAGCTACAAGGGCACCCCAAGTGTTGAACTAAACTTCAGTTGAACCGAATTTAACTGGATTGTGTACATTCCAGGGGTTCTACATTTTAGTTTATTCAGTGTTTGGAGTTGAAACACATTGAAGAGTTTTGGTGCAATTCTGCAGCATATCAGTGAAGGTCGATAAAGATCATAGATTCCTAATGGCCCTTTCAGCATGAGTGAAAAGATATAACCTGCTTTAAGTCCCTTAAAATCCGATAATTTACCTTTACATTGCTTTAAAATTCATCTCATTTTATTCCACCCTGTCTCACAGAATCACATATTACATATATGCCCATTCCAGCTCAGTGAAGCCATTTGATGTTTACACTGATTTAAATGTTCAAAAAAAACATGGATGCACCATGCCATCTTGTACCATTTAGTATCTTTGGGAGTAGAAAGATCTGTTTCTTCTTTCATAAACTTTGGGATCTCCATCAGAATTTAATATAAATTCTTTGGATTTAGGCAATGTTTGACTGCACAGCACAAGTTGGTAAAAGACTGACTCACCCAGCTCGTGGGGAAACTCCTCACATACGATGGCGATGGACGTACTGAACCCCGCCAGCACCGACACAGTGAACGAGGCGCCGATAGCCAGACCATCAATAAAGTTGTGCAACGCGTCGCTCAGAGTTATCATCCACGCCACCGTCTTGATGCTGGAGACGCGTTGCCCACGCAGCCAGTGGCACATCACATCCGACACCTGGATGTCCTACAAGAGTGATAAGACAGAAGACACACGACTACTGCCACTGTTTGATTACACCAAAAAAGACTCCACAGCACTGCGGAGGAAGGTCCGGCTAGTCCACACAGCATTCCTGGATGGGAGAGAAACGTGTTCTGGTTTATTAGCATTTCTTTAAACCAATCACAATCGTCATGGACGACTCAGGAGGAACTTGTTTTGGTGGAACATGTGTACGTTCAAAAGTAGTTTTAGTCGTGCAACAGAAAACTCAGATTGGACAGATAGTCTAGCTAGCTGTCTGGATTTACCCTGCAGAGATCTGAGGAGCAGTTAACCATAGTCCTCAGAAATCCACTGGAGTTCAAAATTACAACACAAAGGAAGCATAAGGTAACGGACATCCAGCCAAACAAAAAAGGACATGGGGCGGAATTTTCAGCAGCAACAGAGCAATCCCGGAAGTGGAACGTCATGGATATAGACTATCCTGACCCTAACCATTCAAGTGCATTGCCATACCTCAACCAAGTCAGGTTCCCGGTATGGATTGGGCAGCGACAATGCTCACAATGAAAATGCTAACCATCTGATGTTCAGCACGTATATATTTAACCATTGTGCCCTCTTCTTTTAGCATGTTAGCATTGGCTAATTATCACTAAACACAAGGTAAGGCTGAAGATTATAGCCTGACCAATATTGGATTTTTTAGGACAACCCAATGTCGATATTGGGAGTTCTGATAACAATATATCCGCCAAATATAACATAAACACATAACATCAACAATCATGACACTTACTTAGCGGGCTCTTTTACTGTTGCAAAATGAACTTGTCCGTGGAATCTGGTGGAAAAACAAAATTTAACTAAAATTTGACTTATCTCAAACCTAAATTGGCTTTGCCAGTTTTATTGTGCTAGCTCTACTGAGGATTATGGGAATGTCATTTGTAGTAAGTAAAGTAGCAAGTTTTAAGTCATAAACCAAATTATTGGACATGTTGAAATTTTGGCTTGATGGTGGTGTCAGATTGGGTTAAAGTGCTCATATTACGCTTCTTGGCTTTTCCCCCTTTCCTTTATTGTGTTAACTATCTTTTTTGTGCAACGTGTATAGGTTTACAAAGTGAAAAAGCCCAAAGTCCCCCCCAAAGGGACTTACCATCTCCAACAGAAAACACTGTTCACCAACTGCTCCAAACAGCTCTATTGTAGTCCAGCCTTTACTTCAGAGACAAACATGGTCACTTTGTAACACACGTTATAATGCTCGCCTAGCTGCTAGCTTGGCACGCCCTCATACTCTGATTCTGACTGGCTAGTAGTCCTTACCTAGTTACTGTGCTTATGTGCAACTCCCAACAAAGATGGAACAGAAGTGAGATGTCTCACTCTGTAGCTAAAACAGAGAGCTCAACACACAGGGTGAAAAGAGGAGCTGCAGCAATGTGCAGTACAACAAAAAGATGGTGTTTTTTGAAAATGAAACCATGTAAACTTATTCTGATATAACCCACTAAAAACAATTATGAACCTGGAAATGAGCATAATAGGAGCACTTTAAGGGATAACTAAAGTTATTACAAGTTATCCTGAAGGGGACATGAATGTCTGTACACAATGTAGTGGCAATCTAATATTTGTGGAGACGTTTCACAGAAAACCTCATGGTGGTGTATAGGTACAGCAAGTCAGGGGATCACCAGAATCAGCGGGATTCATCCTCTGGAGACCGTGAATGTCTGTACAAACTTTCACAGCAATCCCTCCAAAGGTTGGACCCATGGACCCATGGACTCTATGGCTCTGGTTGGACCAAAGTGAAAACAGGCTGAGTGACAGACAATCATTGCCATCCCAAGGGCCAAGTTGCTAGCATGGCTATAAATAAGGACTTTGAAGAAATCGTACTTTAATGCTTTAGTGCTTTAATCAACAAAGCGTGTCCATCTTGGATCCACAAAATGTAAAAGATATTGATTAATCAAACTACTGGAAATATTTTCCTTCAATGAACGTGCAGCATTTGCAACGGAACTCTTCCATTACAAATGTAATGGCACAAGTGTTTTTAACGGGAAACCTGAGAACAGTTGGACATAAACAGAGCCTTTGGGCCTTGGTTGAAGGTACTCTGCAGTGACAAAACAACCCTTTTAATGGCCACGGCCAAACAAGGAGTCTTTGTGCTCGAGTCTGACAATTCCAGCATTTACCAGGAGGGGAAGGATCTCAGGCCTTCATCCCCTCTGTGACATGTCTGTTTGTTTAGTACTTTGATCCTTTTAAAGCCAGACTTCTCCATATGACACAAGATATTTCACTGTTTAACATTAACAGCAGCTCTAATCACCCTGTGGCACTGATAACAGCTCAATAAATGACTGAATGAATGAAAAGTAAACACCCGAGCTTACAGAAAAACAAGAAGACATATTCTGAAATACTGTTGACGTTGGCACTATTTAATTACCATGCAACCATATAACTCGCAACCACATGACTGATAAGATGTTTTAAATAGAGTAATGCATTTATAGTCCATGATGCATTTCTGTCAGGTGTGTCTGTGATAGGGGGCCGAGGTGGACATCTAATAAGACATCTTAAGATAACATTTCAAGGCAGACCCACTCATTAGATAAAATGTAATTTAATACAACATTAACAATAGGGACGCACCGAATATTCAGCCACCGAAGATTTTCGGCTGAAAATGGCCCAAAAGGGCATTTTCGGTTTTCGGCCGAAATACTTTTATCACCGAAACAATACGGCTGAAATGTTGTGATGGCGCAAACAGAAACCGCGACCTGCATGTGTGTCAGTACCCGATGGATGCGCAGAACCCGCGTGGAGACGGAGACAGAGCAGCGCCCAGCGCAGAAAAAAAGACTTGTCTCTCTGCACCAGATGAGGGGCATGTACCCTCGTTGTCTGATATGTTCAGTGAAATCCTGCAAGAAAGTGCCTCAAATAATAATAATAATAATAATAATAATAATAATAGGTAAGCTATTCTGTTCTTAGGCTACTATATACTGTATGTGACGATTGTAGCCATATTTCTGCTAGATATTTTTTTAATTTGATAAAAATGTTTATTTATGCACTGGCCCTATTTAAATACACAAATTATTTTATTGAATTAAATTCTCAAATGTCAGGCAGATGACAAGCTCAACCGCTCAACAGCTAGATGGTTATCTGTCTGAAGTCCCCATCCCCAGAAGCGATAACCCTCTTGCTTACTGGAGAAGTAATCACAGCCACTTTCCTGACCTGGCAAAGATGGCACGCAAGTACTTGTCTGCTCCGTGCACAAGCACTGACAGCGAGAGACTGTTCAGTGCAGCAGCACATGTTCTCGATGAGAAGAGGAACAGACTTTACTGTGATAAAGCAGAGAAGCTACTCTTCATCAAGAAAAACCTGCCATTTTACCTCAAGAAGTAGAATGGGCTTGTCTAGTGTTTAAATATTTATTATCCACTTTGCACATCTGCAATTGAGCAATTCTCTGGTGCATTTGTTGGGGTCAAGTTAAACATTTAAGTTTGAATTTTATTTTATACTGTGCATTGTTGCAATGTGCTAAATAAATATTTGCATAATTTGTAATTGATTTATTCTTTGAAACTTTAATATTAATTTATACAATTGCAATGCCTTGATTTTAGTAAAGTTAGTACACAGTCATAGCCATAAATGCAATGGTACTAATAATTGGCATAATTTCTTTCGGTGTTTCAGTTTTCGGTCTTGGTTTCCTCTTTTTCGGTTTTCGGTTTCGGCCAAGAATTTTCATTTCGGTGCATCCCTAATTAACAATAATGTGATTGCTGTGTGGGTTAATATGACATGTGTGCAGACAGAGTTAATCAATCCCAAGAGGTTGATTTCAAAGTAAAATGAAAGTATAATTCCCCGATCTGTACGGTTTAATTCAGCCATGAGGGTGGGCACGGTTACCTGAGGAGGTGTCACGTTTGTATGCGGAGGTTCTGGGATCGGGCTGCTCTTGTCTGTGGCGATGGTGGTGATGTTGGTCAAAACGATAGAGTCCTTTTTTACCTGCAAGTCTCCGTTGTGGAGGGAGTTTTCTTGAAGTGGCTCTGCAGGAGTGAAGTGGCTGTGGCCATGCTAAGGACAAGAGAGACAGTCAGATGACAAACTACAAACTACACTACTTAGGTTTAATGATTTGGTAGACTGAGGGGATATTTGAAATTGTATAGGTCCCATATTGTAAAAAGTGAGATTTCCATGTGTTTTTTTGATAATAATGCAGGCTTAATTGCCAAATTAATACTGCGAAAGTATCAAAACGCTCAGACAGACATTAAAGCATGTAAACATGTATGAACCTGAAAATGAGCATGATATGCCCCCTTTAAATCTGTGATACCTTATGACTGCAAATATTTAGTTAATTATTCAAAACTAAGTTAACCGACCACTGGCCTTAACTTCATATTTATTGTGTAGCATATTTCCCAAAATGTCAAACTATTCTTTTAAAAGTTTGACTTTTATACTCTATAGCTTTATTGTTTTGACTCTGACATTTGTTTTTAGCTTTCACCAAAAAAAAGGTCTTCTGTTTTTTCATCCCGTTTCCTGATTTTAAGACCTCTTTGCCATCATATAAATCTTATATTGACATTATATTGGGTCTCTGTAAAGTAAAGAGTGTGGTCTAGACCTGCTTTATATGAAAAATGTCATGAGATAACTTGGCACTATATTAATACAGGAGACTTGACTGGAAGTTTACAATCTGTGACTCTTTTGTCCATGACCCTTTTGAAAAATTATTAAAAACAGTAATAAATAATGTAACCGACTCCCATAAAGTCTCATTGTCCTTATGGTGGTCACTAATTAGCAGCCAAATCGGCTAATGAACCACATCGATTGACTGGCAGTTATACAACTGGAATAAATGCTATCACTCTGCAATAAAAGAAAAGTGCTTTGCACATAATACACGTACTGCACTCACTGTCATCTTACCTCATTCTCTACCCTGAGAGCCATTTTTAACATCTTCTCCACGAAGTACAGGATATAAAACCCTCCAAATATTCCAACTGCATTCTCCACATAGTTATCCACTTTGGGATCAAAACCCATAGCCTGTGGATAGACAGGAGAATGTTAGTGGCATGTTAGCATACAATACTTCCCTTCATGAAGCACTAAAACATCTTCAAAAGGTGAATTTACCTACAAACCTCTGGTATGAGCTGCAGCACAGCGTTGGAGAAGAGGGTCCCGATGGCGAGGCTGATGAAGTAGGTCAGCACTTTGGGAAAATAAGACTTCTTGGTGAAGGGGATCAGGAAGAGGCCGAGCAGAGACGCCAGGTTGATCACAGTGACCGCCAGAAACCCATAACCCCACACTGGCAGGGCAGACATCAAGGAGAAACTGTTACTAATAACATTATAGTGCTACATTTTCTGCCTTGATATCTTTAATGCTTTAGGCTTATTGTTGTTATGTCCCTAATACCTTTTTGTGGAAGAGACATTTACGTTTTTCATCTTCTGAGCTCCTTTTTCTCTATTTCTTAAACTCAGTTTTCTAACTATTCTCTATTCTAGAAACACACTTGTTGCTGCTGCATGAACTGTGAAACTCTGTCACTTTTAGAGGATTTTCCCCTCAGGAATGTGTGTGAAAATAACTAATGATAATAAAAAATAAAAATCTGTATCTGAGTCTATTAAAACTGTATTCAAACTAAAAACATGGCCAACAGAGCTTCAGTTCTTTAAAGGTCCGATATGTCCAGTATTTTGAATTGGTAGTGCAGTAACTATTTTAACCGCTAGCTGCCAGTATTACATACAATATTACATATTGCACCTTTAAATCGCCATTGCTCGATCCTCAGCATTTCTTTTAATTTAGCAAACTTTTTCTATTTGTTGGTTACTAGTATCATTTCCACAATGACATTTGAGTGAGACCAGCCCTTTATATGCAAAATGTAGCTACTGTAAATATTAGCAGGGGAATTAGTGTGTTTTTGCAGGCATGTGGCTGGGATTGTTAAATAAGCCTCCTAACTATTGAGCAAGCAAAGACTGAGCTGACTTTTCCCACACCACAACTCACGGACAACATGGTTTCCTTTTGTAACAGTAACAAAAACATAGAATCTAATGTATCCCCTAATTACAACATCGCTAAATGTATCTAGGACCACATAGCATGATGAGCATGTCTATTTTGTTGTTAATTAATATTTCATTATTTGGGCAGAACTAGTTCTTCAAAAGCATTTAACGACAAGAGACACTAAACTATTTATGTGCAGAGGAGAGATTCTGCTCACAAGAAGAAGAAACAGCATGCAGGATGAACAACAGTCACAGTTGGTTGGGACTGTGTCAACAGCACTGAATCTGAGAGGCCAGCGGCTCAATCCAGGACATTGAGTGTGTGTGTGTGTGTGTGGTGTGTGTGTGTGTGTGTGTGTGTGTGTGTGTGTGTGTGTGTAACGGCTCCTAAACAGCAGATTACTTTCTCTTTTTTTTTGAAAGTCATAAATGGAGACAGATAAGATGAGGATAATCAGGGCTCCAGACTGCGACCAAATGGTCGCATTTTGCGACCAAAATTTGAGAGTGTGCGACTGAATTTTACATCCAGTCGCACATTTGCGACCAGTAAATTTGCCCCCTTTTTTTACACGTTAAACGTTGAAATTTCGGTACCTGAGAGCGCGTAAGCGCAAGCTTATCTGTCCTCTCTGAAAAATGATGACAGAGAGCGGTGCTCCGACACAAACACACACACACTCGTACACACGCAGAGCTGCAGACGATGCAAACTACGTCGGCTCTGCAGTTTTGTTGAAGTCACAGTGAGTCACGGAAATGCCGATTAAAGTGGTTTCAAGTTTGTTTACAGTTTTTCATAACTTCACGAAGACAGCGTTTGCTGCGATATGATATATGTATGGCGAGCCGAAAGCGGTCGCGGTGCTGTTGAAGTTACACTACCTCAGAGACGAGCAGCCAGGCACAACAGTGGTTTCTGTGCCCTGGTGACTGACTGACAGGCTGAGGTTGTAAGGCAAGGCAACTTTATTTCTACAGCAACAAGGCAATTCAAAGTGCTTTACATGAAACATTAAAGAGCAATTAAAATCGCTCATGATGAAAATAACTTCAGAAATAACGTCACAACAGCGATGGGGCTGTCAGTTTATCTTATATGTTGTATCTTCAAAAGTGACACTGAATTGGAAACAGCACATTGTAATTTCTGCATCTATTATCAAAGTATTTATTAGTAATACAGTGGAAATTAGTAGAAATGTGAATATTTGGTTAGCATTTTGATTTACGGTGGGTGCCCCTAAATTTTCTGGTAGTGCCCCTAACATTTTCAGTTGGGGGCCACTGTGCTCCTAGTGAAAAAAGTTAGTCTGGAGCCCTGATGATGACCCGAGACTAAAGGTCCAGATTCAAAATACGTGCGTACGCACACAGACGCTCACACGCAGACACACAGAAAAGATAAGAGATTCGCAATATCAACTTACACAATAAACACATCCTGAAAGGCGGCGACATATCGCAAAAGACGCTCAAAAAAAATTTTGTTAGTTGAATGAGAGTATCGGTGGAAAAGTGATTCAATGTTCAATGTTTTAAATAAAATAATGTCAAAAAATAATTTTGTCAAAACATTATGGAGAGAAGGGAAGAAAAAATTATTTTGTTTTTAATTTGTTTTAAATTCAACAAACAATTTGTTGTATTTTAGCAGAATACTGAAAGCAGCAGAAATGCAGGACTCAGTACACTTTAATACCGGTTTATTTATCGTTAGTAATATCGTTATTGCGATATTCAACAACGTTATTGGATATTTTCCTCATACCATGCAGCAGTCCTAGTCCAGACAAATACCCCACATTCTCTTGTTTTTAAGGGTTTACAAGCAAAAGGAAATTGCAACCAAGGGGTGTCCTCTATCCACAGGGATTGTGTAATACTGTCTGCCAGATTCCAGGCAACAAACCCCCATGACCTGGGAATTCTCTGGGTTGCAGGGGGGTCTCGACAAATAAACCAGCTGTCGAGATGAAGCAACTTACCAGTGTAGTCGATGGGCGGCAGAGCTTTGGGGGCGGTGTGGGGGCAGTAGGGCAGCAGCACCTGGGTCAACACAGCGGGGCAGATCCTCCCCAGATGTCCCACAGTCAACCTACTGACATTACTCAACCCAAAGTGGGACAAGATCTGCTCTGATGAGGAACACTGAGGGGCAAAAAGAACATATTAAACATCTTATTTTTAAATTTGTTGATCTCAGTGTCTCACATCTGTCTTCTTTAAGATGCATTTTTCAGTTTTGTATGACTAAATGCTATATATTATATAGATTTGTGCTATATAAGTAAAGTTTTATAATTGGCAGTGACATTTATTATGAAGTTAGCCTTATACTGTTAAGGTAAAACAGTACTTATAAGACTTACAATAAGTAAGTAAGTTTAATACAATACATAAAGGCTTTTCAACATATTGTGTTCATTATTGCATTGATTACATAAAAGCATATATATTTTATATATATATATATATATATATATATATATATATATATATATATATATATATATATATATATATGAAACAAAACAAAGGAATAATGGAAACAAAATGGCATTAAGTAATGACCACGTATTTGATAAAAAAAAAAAAGCCCAATCAATCATTGAACTACAAATGCCTACAGATGATTAATCAGTCAGACATTAGACAGAAGGTTTGGGCATTTATTACAGTATGTATTACTATACATATATAGCCTAATAATAACAATAATAATAATAATATTATATAGCACTTTTCTAAGCAATATTACAAAGTGTTTCACAAGATGAAATACAATAAAACAATAATAAAGTACTATATTAAAAAGTGTAAACAACTAATAAGTTCTAAATCTATTTTTTTTTCATAAATAAGTCTTATAAAAAGGTATAACTACATTTTACACTGTTAAAAATTACAAATTAATTTTAAATTCCGTGCAGTTTTGTAAATTAACTTAAATAAGTTGAATAAATATAAATAGCTCGTGTGCTCACCTCTTGGTCTGCAAGTGGATTTCCTTCACTTACTGCCTCAGATCTTCTGTTTGACATCAACAGCAGTAAATCATCCAGATGCTCCGGTGAGATTGAATTATTTTGACCATAATATCGTAAAATATTCTCTAGAAATGCCTGTCCATCCCGGTCAACCACATGTATACTCTGAGACTTTGTAATCAAAACTAAAAGGCACGGAATAAAACATCTTAAGTTAAACATGTCTGTTTTTAGTGTCGTTTCTCTTCAGTTAAAAAAATAAATAAAAAACCTGCTACTTCTGCTCCTTTCTACTCAGACGTCATGATCTCCGTGGAGTTTGTACGCAGACCAGAATCACATCCATGGCACGGTCGGAGCACTTAAATCCGGTTTCTCCTTCATGTATTGCACTTTGCTTCCAGCCTGGTTATCTTATTTTAGGAGTGCTGTTGGGATGTGCTCTGTCTGGGTGATCGATCGGGACTATCTGAGGGAGACCAGTTTCAAAGATCAGTCACAGTCACGAAGGAGAAACATGGAGGGGACCGACCGCGTGCACTCAGTGTTTCAATGCTTTCTTTTGTGACTGACTTTCTCACTTGGTATGCTACGTGCTCTCACACAGGCACACACGCACGCACGCGCGCGCGCACACACGCACGCACGCACACACACACACACACACACACACAAAATTCAGCAACAACATACTGTACGCCCCAACTTAATTACTGGCGGATCAAAGTTTCGATTCCATATTACCACACGATATAGCGTTGTCAGCGGAAAGGCTTAAACATTATTAGGCCTACATTCCTTCAGCGATTGAGCAAGCACAGCGCAGGTGTACCAGCGTACATTCAGCTTAGCTCTTCCACGTGAGAATTAGAAAGTTTAGACACACAAGAAGCTCTCTGATCTCCGGTAAGGAGAGGGGCTGAAGAGCCAGGTAGAGGGAAGACAGATGGGTAGGAGCGGTATATACTGACTGACTTGCTAGGCTACCATTACAGTTTGGCACAGAGGGAGAAGAAAGCTCATGTTATTAAGCAATGTCTCATTCAATGGAAGTTGAATTGTATACAAACTAGACAAAACACACACAAAATTGTATACAACTAGACAAACACACACAATTGCATGAAACTAGACAAACACACGCACTACACACTTTTGTCTTTGTGTGTGTGTGTACTGGGGAATTGGGGAACAACATGCAGAGTGTGTAACTCAGTGGGACTCAGTTCACATCTGTGGCGCCGTTAGTTCAATTATGAAACAGCTGGAGGAAAAAAAAAACATGAGAGATGTGAGTGGTTGTGTTTAAAGGTCAGTGTCGCCCCCTGGTGGCAGCTGAGGATCAATGCTTGAGAGCGAAGCAAAGGCTGCAAAATACAGCGAAATATGTAGGAAGCATTAATTAACTGTATACAATACCCTTCATGCCTTAGACCACTTTTTTTATTTAAAGCTGTTAATTTGAGCAATAAGTCAATATTTTGCACATAAAGTAATTTACTACTTTACCCGTTCAATATTTATTCCTTTATTCCCTCCATGTTTGTCTCCATATGCACTTGTATGGTTTCATTTTTTTTTTCTTATTTTAGATTTATGTACCTTTTATTATGTATTTCTTTTACTCTCTCTCTTTCTACTCATTACTGTTGTCGCGCCGCTGGAACAACCAAAAGTCACTGCTGGGACCAATAAAGGTTTATCTTATCAAAATCAGAAACTCTTTATTGATCCCCAGGGGGAAATGTTAGAGTTGCTCCACTTCTAGAAGCGAAATATATATAAACAGAGATATTATAGGAAAAATAGAAATAAAAATAAGTATGTAACAATATTTTCATTATACTATAATATATATTAAAAAATAGAAATATGAAATGTGTAAAAACATGCACACTACGGTATATAACAACCTATCTTTGCACTATTTGCATTTGTGTACAATCTACACAACACTTGACTTCTATTGATAACTACGGCCTTATATACACTGATTTATGCATTTGACATTTTATACATTGTACAGACATTATATGTTGATGGTCATTGTTGCTCTTTAAATATACACCTTTTTTATCTACTTGCATGAATATAATAGTTCTATGTTTAGTTTTTTCTCCCATAATAGCATCCATCAACTTTCATTAGACTTCCCCTGCCTGATAAAAGTATATAGCTCTAACTGTATTGTTTTTGTGTACAAATTGTATCATCTTTAGTTTAACTTTAATTTATCCTATTTTCCATTTCCTTTTCACTGTTTTTATACTTTTTGTGTCTTTATCTGGTCTGCCTCTTGTGGAGCTGTAACACATACAGTGCTCAGCATAAGTGAATACACCCATGCTAAAGTTGACTAAAAAGAGGAATACAAAAATCATCTTTTGGAAATTGATCTTAATGTCTTAATTTATATTAATTTAATAAAATAGGAAAAATCCAGCCTTAAAGGACACCAATTTTCTTTGTGAATGAATAATGTATCGTAAATAAATAAATGTTCTTCCTTAAAATACAGAGGGCATAAGTAAGTACACCCCTATGTTAAATTCCCATAGAGGCAGACAGATTTTTATTTTTAAAGGCCAGTGATTTCATGGATCCAGGATACTATGCATCCTGATAAAGTTCCCTTGGCCTTTGGAATTAAAATAGCCCCCCCCCCCCACATCCTCACATACCCTTCACCATACCTAGAGATTGGCATGGGGTACTTTCCATAAAATGATCTCTCCATGCAAATCAAACCAGCTATTAGGCTAACTGAAATAAAACCATGCCAGTCTGTAGGTATGTGATGATGTGGGGCTATTATAATTCCAAAGGCCAAGGGAACTTCATCAGGATGCATATTATCTTGGATCCATGAAATAACCCTAATAAGAACCCCCTAATAAGCCTTTAAAAATAAAAATCTGTCTGCCTCTATGGGAAGTTAACATAGGGGTGTACTGACTTATGTCCCCTGTATTTTAAGGAAGAACATTTATTTATTTACGATACATTATTCATTCACAAAGAAAATTGGTGTCCTTTTTCCACATTTTTTAATTAGAGGCATTAAGATCAATTTCCAAAAGATGATTTTTTTTATTCCTTTTTAATCAACATGGGTGTATTCACTTATGCTGAGCACTGTAATTTCACCCCTGAGTGTAATAAAATAAAAAAATAAAAATCAGATAACAGTTTATTGTTAAGTATATGTTTTTGTCATATTTCTTTTAGTATTGAACCGCTGTTGATTAGACAGAAAATACTGATAAAAAGAAAATACTTTAATGTCAAAAACAAAGCTCTTCAAATGTATCTAAATCAGTAGGAATACAAAACATATTCTGAACAGTGCTGCAAGTAATACAATCCATCCATCCATCCATCCATCCATCGTCACGTGAGTTTAAATGGCTTGTTTTCATCCGGCCAAAGAAACCAGACTTAAAGAGTAATTAGCCTGCAGAGTTTGAATAAAGTGCTTTAAGACTACAATTCTGCACAAGGGCACTAAGAGCTCTCACACAACATTGTAGTAGTATTTAGAAGTTTTAACCATCTCTTAAGGACACTGCTTTAAATTAAAATGCGGTCTTCAGCTTGTCTGGTTCAATTAAGATTTCATATTAAGTGAAATCTTAAGCACACCAGAATTACATAACTATATCAGAAATAGCTAGTGATTCAGTACAGACTGTGTAGTAGCCTCAGACAGCGCTGATGCTGAACAGAGCAGACCTAAATGCAGGCCGATTTAACAGAGAACAGACCAGCAGACATGTTCTCATAAACCAGACTGAGAGGGAGAGGAGGTGGCAGTGAATGATATCTTTAAAGCCTTTAAAATGATATCAGTAGTCTTACACTGCAAACAAGTTTATCAAATCGCACTGTTGCATGTTGCGAGAATACGAGAATTCTAGCCTAGCATCCTGGTCTTATACCCATGTGCAGAGAGACTGCAATTTAATTTAAAGTATGAATAAGATGTGAACTAAGTAAATATAAAAAAATATATATCCCCTCACCCCCCCGCTGTTAAAAAGTAACTTTTACTAGTAAATTAGTTGTACTGCATTTGTTGTAATTACTTGTACTAGTAAAGTAAATTTTACATGAGCTACTTTTTACTTTGCTTTGTAATTTTACTTGTACTTAATTAAAAGTTCATCAAAGTAATAGTACTTTTAGTTAAGTAGAATATTTTTGTACTCTTTCCACCTCTGTCCGTGTGTCTGTTCCTGTCGCTGTGAGTGGGTTCACAGTACTCAGGCCTCAGTCCATGTCATACTGTAGGATGCATCCACGCGTGTTGAATAATTAAAAGAAGACCCCTGTGATCCTCAGATGTGGATGAAAGCCGGGGCGAAAAGAAGGTAAAGGGAGAGGGGCCTGGTGATCCCGGTGCAGAGCCGAGGCCAGGCCTTTGATGTGCTACAGTCACGAGATGAGACGCAGACCTGGAAGAGTGCTGATTTTTCTCGTACATTACCGACACGTTTTATGGCAGGTAATACATTCAAATAGCCCATCTGACTAATGCTACCGTACAAGCAGAGAGCACCAGTAAATCCTCCAGAACTCTACCCATTTCAGATTGAGATTGCCCTGACTGCCCCATCCCATCATACTGCATTTAGACGGCCTGACAGCATCACGGCCACTAATCAATGAACCACACAAGGCAAAACAATAACATGCGATTCAATTATAACGTTCTATGTCTTTGTGCCCGGTTTTAAATTTAGCAGCTTTGCACTTGCATTTAACTATTTTATCTATTCTAAGTGTATTTTTCACCTGCATTTTACACATAGAAATCTTAAAGCTGCTATAATCAATGGTTTTATATTACCAATGGATTAAATCAGAGTGAAATGTAAAAGGGGTTGCTTGTAGTGGCGAACCCACAGAGAATTATCACCGATTGCAGTTCTCCTCAACTCTACTGAGCTTTTAAGCATTATTTAACTCCTGGATTTAGTTCAGTCTCACCACCCTCATAGTGTCATTTTTGGCCACTGCAGGCAGCTTTTCTCACCGAAAATCCTCTCAAATTTACTTGACACTACCTGCTCATCTCCCAAATTGATTCGATTGCGACTCACAAGGTCCAGATTCAATTACATTTTTCGATTCAATATTAGGTTAGGACATTTTCAGTTACAATACCAATTTTGCTCGGATCTAACAGAGAACTTATGCTGTACATTAAATTGTACAAGCAAGAAGCAGCCCTCACATTTTTTGTTTTTACTATTCCCTGGGTTAATGTTTACATTAAGAATTGCCCCCCCAAAAAACACACAATCATCTGTAAACTTAAACCTAGTCCAGATTACATGTTGTCTGTCTCTAAAAGAAAACTACTGGTCAGTGCAAGAAGTGAGACAGTATTGCCATTTCGTTTAACTTCATTATTCATCTATTTAAATTAGTGCTGTCAAACGATTAAGATATTTAATCGCATTAATGTCATTAACTCGCAATTAATTGCACATTTTTATCTATTCTAAATGTCCCTTGATTTCTTTTTGTCCCATTATCTTTTCTCATTTTAATGCTCTTATCAACATGGAAAAGTGGATCGGCTTGCTTTGTGCTTCTGTCACCTGGTCTTGTCAATGGAACCATTTGGCAACTTTTTAAAAGAAAACTTTTCCACCATTCAGAATCTTATTGGCATCCATTTTAGCATCTCGCGCTCGCCAACATAACGTTTATTTTATTTGTTAATTTATTTGATTAGGACAATGCACATTAATGAACATTTGTGTAAATGCGCCAGTGTTAGCCAGGGTGTTACGTTAGCCTACTACTCTTTGGCGGGCTCGCAAACCTAAACAAGTGTGTGCGGCGTGCCTGTTTAGTTTCCGGTCTAGCTAGATCCGGTGTGGTGTTGTAGTTTTTCTAACGTTACTAGTTGTTGCAACAGCATGTGAAAAAAACTACAAAGTTTGCTAGGCCAAAAAGAACAGTAATCTCGCCATAAAAAAATGTACGCCGTTAAAATGGGTTTGCATTAACACTGTTAATAACACGTTTAACTGACAGCACTAATTTAAATAGCTAAAGACAAGATGTGGTATTTTTAGGGATCTGGAACCAGGCTCATATTGGCCAGTTCACCTTTAGCAAAAATGTATTTGTCTTTGCACATTTCATTCCTTTGTCCGATGGTTTTACTTGTGAAGGAAAGCTTCACATAAAGGCCCATTGTGTGCCACAGCTTCCCTGCTAGTGATTTAATACAGTAAGAGCTGCTAAAACCACCACCCCCTCCTTTGTTTAAAAATATTCAGGTCTAACTGCCATTTTCTGAGGGGTTTCTGCTCTGCTAAAAAAATTACTTTTTTGCCAAGTTTAAAGATTTAGAAAATTGGCACAAATTACCAGCTTCCGTCCAAAAATATCTTTCTGATACTGAAAAAGGGTCAAACCTAAGTCATAGTATCTGAGACAGATAGGGACAGGACGTCTCCACGCTGCAGGCTGGCTGGTCTCAGGTCAGTATACGTCCCTTAAAGATGTGATGGTGAGCGATCTGGAGAGTTCTGCGACGCTGGTGTTACGCCACGCGGTAAAACTGACCGTCCTGTTTCTAGTAAGCATCAGGAAGCCGTTGGAGCTGAAGCGTCCGGGGATGTTTCCCACATCGAGCCAGACGAAAGGAGCCACAGAGGCAGAGTGGAGGGTGACGCTGTAGCCGCTCTTATCCTGCTGCACCATTGCCTGCAGGGAAAGACACACTCTGCGTGTGAACATGAGCATGAATGTGACGCAATCAAAAGCATGATAAGTGCCCGATTTAGTCCAATTAAAGCTACAGTGCGTAGTTTCTGTCTCCCCCATGAGGAATTCTCAGCAATGACAACAACACTGTCTGTGCATCCACATTACGCAAGGCTTCGGTGATCGCGCACCACCTCCACCCCTGCTCCACACAGGTGCTAGTAGCACATCATTTAGGTAGAGTAATTTAAAAGCAATAATTCCTACTTCTACTACGCTACAAAACCCATTACTAACTTGTTCAGGAGCAGTTAGGTGACATCCGTGTCTGACCTCTGTCCCTTTTCTTTTTTAGCGCTACTCCAACTAGGAAAAGCCACACCAATGGTTATCCGCGTTTGTCTTCGGCGTCGGTCACTTTCTTTTTGGGGATTTTAGTCCTACTGCTTAACGTGAAGGTCTTTTCTCAGCAGTACAATCACTGACTGAAACATTTCGATGGCGCTTCTTCGGGTTTTCAGCCATGCCTTCAGTCCTCTTCGTCTCCAAAGTTGAACCCTGCCGTTTCCTTTCTTTTAGCTGTGACGTCAAACGCACCACTCGAGCTTCTGCGCATGAATGTCACTGGACTACACCATTTAGTAAAGATAGCCATACTGAGAAATACAGAGAGAGTTTCGTGGAGCTGATAGGCTTTACTAGCTTTGTATCAACTCATTTGGCAATGGTTTGAATGGAACGGACGTTCAGTAACATAAAACAGTTGCGCACTAAAGCTTGAAGTGTGTTTGAAGTAATAATGTGCGCCTCTGTGGCCTTGGTCTTCCCTCCCTCACTCTCTCGCCACATTTCCTGTCTGTATCTCTACTGTCATTATCAAAATAAAAGGCGAAAATGCCGCAAACGTACCAAAGATTAACAGACTTTTTCATCACTGTGCATTGTTTTAAATATGTGCATAAATAAATACCAGCAGTCAAACTCCTTTTTTAACACGGTGTCTTACTGTGATGTTGGGTCTCTGGAGTCCCTGAGCGTCTCTGGGTGAGCACAGAAAGTGGTGGTTGGTGGGACCCTGCTGGCCGCCGCTGTCCTCCAGGTGGAAGGCGAGCAGGCAGGAGAGGCGGGTGCAGTGTCCACATCCTGCCAGCAGGGCCGTAATTGGCCGTTTTAAAATGGCCACAGCGCTGCCACCAGGGACCGGGAGCAGGTCTGACTTCAGTGTGCACACCGGATCCAGATCAGACCAGGAGTACACAGACACCTGATCCACAGGAGAATAAAACTGTTTCTGCTTGTGCGTCAGAACAACAACCACACATTTAAATACTCCACAAACTACTGACTTTTTCAAGAAGGTCCTAAAAACCTTTTTTTAAGCAAGCGTTCTCGTACATTTCTAATTTTTTGCTTCTGTTTTTAACCTGTTTTCAATCTTGTTTTACTCTGTAGCACTTTGTAGAGCACTTCATTGTTAAAATCAATCCCAAATAAAATGTAAAATATATTATTATTATTATTATTATTATTATTAATACAATGAGCCAGTCACACATTACTGAAATGGTGGAAGTGAGGAGTTCAAATGATCTACATACCATTCTTTAGAAGCGTTCACATTTTTATGTTCAAACGTTTGAAAATGTTGGGCTGAGCAACATTTCTGTTTTTATTAGAATCATAAGATGATGAATGTAGATAAAGTGACTTTTTTGTGCTAAATTCATGACAAACTTTCTTTTTCTACTTGGGAATAATTACAGTTTTAGAAGTTACATTGCATCTTTGTTTTATTTTGCCATGCAGCTTAATTTATAGCTTCATTTGATATTTTTTTACCATTATTTCCCCTTAGTGAATAAAGTAATAAATGAATAACAACAACAACTGACTTAGATGTGTTGTGTAGTGTTAATTACTCAGCTTCTGTGTCTAGGATTGAACACTGAAATGTCAACATGTCTCGAAAGCAAACTATCACATATTAGATCACATATAGACAGACATCCTAAACATAAAGTGCTGGTATTAAAAACCCTGTAGTGTTCTGTGTTAAATGCACTTTTAGAAAGTGTATTTCTATTTTAATTTTAATGAAATTCTGCAGTGAAAACTTCAAAAGTATGGTTAGCATAAACTACACAGGGAGGAAATGAGAAAAGTAATGAATTAAACAGATTTTGGATCACTTCTAACTGTTCTGTAATCCTACACATGTGCACATCATTAAGTTTAAACTGTAAGCACTTGTGTTGTCACACTGGATACGCTTTCAGTTGTTAGTTTGGGAGGGATGCACCTTCATTTTTATTTTATTTTTTAAAACATCTAGCTCTTATTCCTTTGGAGTTTGAATGCACTCATTGTAAGTCACAAAAAGCACCTGCACAATAAATGCAATGTAGAGCTACAGTTTCCAACTGAAAACATACCACAGCCCTGAGCGTCAGCTGGTGACTCAGGTCCGAGACGGCGTAGATTACCAGCGTGTCGTCATCCTCGAAGCCGACCGGCAGGACGGCGGCAAAGAAGTTCTGCGCAAAATAATGCAGCATTTTCCATTTCCCCCCAAACTCTGCACACACAGACACACAAGGAAATGATGATTATGATATGATTATTATGCAATAGTGACCTCTAATCCCAAGGACTATCACAGCCACACATCATACGGATCATAAATATTAGGGCTGGGACGATATGCTTTTGTCCCGATTCGATTCTTTCACGATACATGGGCGTCGATTGGATTTTTATTGTGATTTTCATTTAATCTGTTTCGATAGTATTGAATATTGCTATTTTCTTTTCCTTCTTTAACAAAAACAAAAGTTGAATAATAAACTTCTAGAGACAATATATCATGAGACATTTCTACAAAGTAATTGTTTTCTAAGAAGAATGCACATCACGTCAGCCAGTCAGTCTGACATTTATTTACTTTGTAAAGAACATAACATGGATTTTTTGCATTTTCTGCTTTCACTCTGTTTTAGCTAGAAACCAATATGATGTAGTTGCCATTGGTGGTACTGTATAGACAGAAAATAATTAGGTGAATCATTGGTAAAAAAAAAAGAAAAATATATTGATTCTGGGGAAAAGAATCAATTTTAAAAAATCGTCACCAAATAAATCAAGATACATACGATTTGCGTTTCTTCCCCCCCGTAATACTTTGTAAATATATTTGCATTATAACTTCAATGCAGGAGTCTAAATATATAAACAAGTTCGACATAAAAATGATGAACAAGATCAATCTAAAAATGTGTCTGTGGAGTGTGCGTTTACTTGCCGATGGATGACCAGGAAGGCGCCTGCCAAACATCATTAAGCTGCCAGTAGAGAGCGCCCATAGTGCCACCTTTGCCCCCGATGATCTCACTCCGACTCCGCCGATAAAACTCAGTCTGTGTCTTCACACACTGAGCCTGCATGACCTGGACATGAAACATGACCATTACTACATGTGAACAGTGTTTAAAAGGTCCAATGTGTGGGAATTTCTCCCATCTAGCGTTGAGATGATATAATCGCAATCAACTCTCTCGCGCCACACAGTTCAAAGTACGTATTACAGCTACGGTAGCCTTCACGCTTCAAAAAGACGGTCTTTTGCTCTTTTCTATATCCTTTTTCTTTTTCTTGGCGAAGAAGAAGACTCCTATTCCTGAAATTTGGATTTTGAATACATGTGGTCCTCCATGTTTCCTTCTTCAAACTAGCCGGGGCCGGGAAGCTACGATACCCATTAGCAGCATTAGCAGCAGCTGTGAGTTTATCATGTGACAGAGAAAAACGCAAAAGGCGGAGCAGTATGTCCCTTACCGGCTAACGTATTTCAAGATGGCGCATGAATATGGAGCGTCTACCCCAGTTCATGCGAACGCAAATGTAAAATTTCAAGCCAAAAGGAATACTTGGAACTGATGGTGGTGGTAAATATTCATGAAAAAGGACAAGTTTGTGAACGGGCAACACAGATTTTGATAATGAAAAACTAAACACGTTACACACTGGACCTTTAAAGGATGGCTTTGGTGGTTTACAGGTAGGAGTCATCAGACATCATGAGGCGAGGGGTGGTCTGTGGGATTTACCTGAGTGATGTAGAGAGTATCTGTAAATCTTTTCAAAGGCTCTGTGGAGTTTGGCAGGTGGAAGTGTAAAGCAGCCTGCAGTAACATCTGCTGGTTCCCATCCTCATGGTGTTGACGATGGGAAGTGAAGTTACTGTTGTAGCTCCAGTCTTCCTGTATGGAAACCTGGAACATCACAAAACAGAGGCAAACTTTATACCACCTAAAAATAAAATAAAAATAAAACTAAGTGCTTGCTAAGCTAAGTTCTGTGGGTGTGATGGACAAAGTCAGAATCTACCTCCTAACTTTACTTTTTTTTATAATTCCTCCACACATTTTCATTTTATAACTTCACCTTAACCATTTAATCTGACCTAGTTTTATTTTATTTAAAAAGGTAATAATCTGAATCTAATAAGATAAGATTTTCATTTAAATTTGGGGTTGCACGATATGAGGAAAATATGGCATCCGCGATCAGTTGTTGAATATCGCGATAAAAATATTACGTGCAATAAATAAAAAGATATTTAAGTGTACTCAGTTCTGCTGCTTTCAGCCTTCTGCTAAAATACAAAAAAATAATTGTTGATCTTAAAACAAATGAAAGGAATTCTTTTTCTTCTCCAACATTCTTCTATTGAACATTGAATTGAAAAAAAACACTAAAAAGTTTGACAGTTACATTTTAAAGTTTTAAAGTTTTCTACTGATATTTTCTTTCAACTAACACAAACAAATCTCTGAGTATCATTTGCGATATAACACAGCCTTTTGCGATATGTGTGCATAGCACCAGTTGATATCGCAATGACGATAAAAAAAATGATATAATGTGCAGCCTTATTTAAATAAATGTCTGTTGAGTCACTACCTATCGCCAACTGAGGTAAACAATGGTGACTGAGCCTATGGCCCACTGATGGGTGGGTGCCTGTGGTGACATTGTCGGGAAAAATCACAAGTGGCGCACAGTTAATGACACGCTTTCCATCACCCAGCAGTGGTTGGTCCAACAGAGAGGGAAGGCGGCTAACGCAACAGACTCGCTCCTCAACTCACTCATGTGTGGGGGCCGTGCTGTTTTTTTTTTTTTTTTTTTTTTCGGCCTCGGTCACAAACAAAGAAAAGAGAGATTACTACAGATGATGAAACTTTACAAAATAAAGTGAAATCCAGAAACATCTATCGCTATAGGTGCAACCAAAGAGAAAGAAACCGAGAACGAAGATTGTAAATTGAATATCTTCCTATTTTGATACATCTCTTTTGTTACTGCATTTTACAGTATTCATTGCTTTTGTTTGACTGTGTATGAGGCATCTATCAACAATTATTATTATTATGAATATTAGGAGCAGTTGTAGTCGTCGTAACATATCCTTGCCCCTTAATTGTTATCACAGATTAAAGTACCCCATTAGGTTGTTCTCAAAGCAATGCATTCTAAGAAAGTTGACCATGGTTGCATCTTTGGTCCTTAATCAGTTAAATAGAAAAAAATAAATAAATAAATACAAATCGCCACAAAAGAGACCCTAACATGTCTTCAGTTAAGTTCTCCAGAGAATATTTCAGAGGATACCTCAGATTTTAGATACCAATCTACTGATAAAATCATCAAGAAAACAAAAAGGTTTATTCAGTCACCGGCTGCAGAGTGGAGAAGGAAGGCCAGGACTGGAAGCCGTATTCAGAGGCGAAACGTGTCCGGGGGAAAGTCCTCCAATCCCAGCAGTCCAGAGTGTAGCTGTAGAAGTGTGTGTCCCCATAGTGAGGGTCGTAGGGGTTGGCTGCCACCCAACCCTCCTGCTCCGATTCAGCCCCGTTTGTGGGACTGGAGACCAGGAACGGGCGACTCTGGTCCTCCTGGAGCGGATAATAAAACGCTTACTTCTTAGGGAGGAACACTGACAATTAGGGATGTAACCATACACTCAAGCTATGATAGGATTTTCTCATGATTTTTTTAACAGAATGAACTGCAGAAAAATGACTGAAAAACATTTCTTTTTTAATATGAACTGTGCAAAACAACAGATGTGTCCTCTTATCAAAAGTGACACTGAAATTGTATTTTATCTTAAATAACAAAAATGTAATAAAATAAAATTTATAATTTAATGTTTAAAACATATCCCACATCAAAATTAACTAAATAAATAGGAAAAAGAATCTCTTCAGATAAATAAACTAAGAAGACAGAGTGAGGTCTGAAGTCAAACAAGTGAAATCTAAAGTAGATTACGCCCTGGGCCGTTTTAAACTTGCATCACGGTTCATTTTTTATCGCAACCGGTTAGAATCTTTACACATTTATATCCAATTTTAACCGATAAACGATGCATCGTTACATCCCTACTGACAATAAATCCTCATAATACATATCACATCTGTAATCTTTTAAAACATAAATCCTGTCAACTTTTCTGAAACATGACATATGATTTGACTCTGACCTCCTGAACTATCGCCCTGATGTTGTTCACATACAGCGTCACGTAGTCTTTCAGGTACGTAGGCCTCTGGGAAACTGGGATGCCGAACCAGTCTGTCGCCAGAGCAGCTTCGTTTTCATTGTTCCCACTCCAAACTATTATGGAAGGGTGAGACTTGAGGCGCCGAACCTGACGAGTACAAACACAAGACGAATGGGAGTACATTTACTGTCACTATGGGATGCCACAACAAACTTTTAAGATAACTAAACTACCTTAAAATGCTGCAACTCTGGTTATTTTAGTGACATTTTAAAACGTGTTTCGGTTTGGTTAATTTGCCATGTAAAATGTCTTTTGTTTTAACATACTGTGCCATATAAAATGTCTTTTGTTTTAACATACTGTGCCATGTAAAATGTCTTTTCTTTTAACATACCGTGGATAGAATAACTAAATGCGAAGTACCACTTTTCTTGATATTTCCATGTGGTTCTATATAGTCTCCAAATATGACATCTTCTTAAATACAATACAATACATAAATAAATACCCTCGCTCACCTGTTGGATGACTTCTTCTCTCACTGTCTGTATGAAGTCGTCCTCAGTGGGATACATAGCACAGGCAAACATGAAGTCCTGCCATACCTGAAGACACATATCTAAATACGTATCTGTCTTACAATATGTTCATGAATCATAGAGATTTCTCAAAATCATACGGAAATGTATTCATCTGTCCCCAAAACGGTCCCGCATTTCTTCAGTAATGGTATGCAACAGTGAATGCTTGAGAGGGGAAATTCACATCATGATATTATTGTGTACATACAGTACATCTAGGTAAATATTGATACAGTATATAGATACCAGTAGTTACCATGATTCCCATCTCATCACAGATGCTGTAGAAGATATCCTCTTCATACACTCCTCCTCCCCAGACCCTGAGGGCATTCATGCTTGCATCCACAGCTGACTGCAACAAGTTCCTCAAGCTGCAGGACAAACAGAGAGCAAGTAGCTTCAGCTCTGGGCTGCACAATATATTGTTTTATTATCTGCATTTCTCCATCACATCTTGTATTGATTATGTGTGTATTAATCTGTAAAGACTGCTGCTGTAGTATTGTATATAATTGTGTTCTGTATATTGCATGTAAAGGAAACATTTTTGTACTTTTAGGTTTTGTATTGTTGTCGTTTCATTTTTTTTTTTTGTACTTTCTGTTTTTTATCTTGCGCCCCTGGCTGCAAATCAAGTTTCCCATCTGGGATAATAAAGTGAATGAACTCAGCTGCAAAGGTGCAAGCAACAGCTTTTCAAACTGAACTCACACGGCAGGGGGGACTTGGTCCTGGAAGGAGTGGGCTGGGATCCAGTTGGAGCCTTTGAGGAAAATTGCTTTCCCATTGATGCGGAAATAAAAGCTCAAGCCTGGAGAGCCACCAATTGGCTCCTGGACAAGTTCTACTGTGCGGAAATATACCTGCAGGAGACATCAAACACTAAAACACTCAAACTTTAAAGACAAAAAAAAAAAAAAAGACAAGTCTATGAATTCCGTTTCATCTCTGTGCCACGTGTGGAGCAATAACAATATTTCCAGCTTGTGTTCTGACAGCCTCAAGTAGAAGAAATCTTGAAACTGCACACACCAGTTACAAGTTACAGGTTCAATTTCAAGTTTGATTTCCTAAATGGAGAAACTTTAAAACTAATCAATCACTATAATTAAGTCTGAAAGTGAATCAAGATTATCATTCATTTTGCGTTTTTATTGGCTCTTTATAGATATGTATACAGTATGTTGTGCCTATATTTACCGCCTGACTTTTACTATGAGCGATAAACTGGTCTAGAAATCATCACCAACGGTGTGTTTTTATCCTCAGATGTTTAGAACTTTGTGTGTGTTATGTCATGTGCAACCTCCAGATTTACCAAACAAATAAGTAAATCACGTTGGTGGAGAAGTGATGGAAACCACACCACAATTTGAAATACACTGGCAGGAGCATAAAAGAAACTCCTCTCTGTTTCACTGTTGCAGCCCCACCTTGTGGTTTACATTTGTAAGACCCTTAGAAATAAATCTTAACATCAAAAACCTTGGTCATTGTTGTTTTCCTGCTTAACAATTTGTGCCACATGAATCAATAATTCATCTTTACTTTTTGGGCATCATGAGTATGATCTCGTCTCCAGTTGGATGTCAAATTATGCAGCTAGAAATGAACAAAGTGGCTCCGTCTTGCTCATATTATCTGTCGTGTTTTCAGTGTGAAGAGAGGGAGGTATGTTGGGCTATTGATGTCAGCAAACTAGGAATTTAAGTCGATTCTTCTGTTGCACTTATTTTACAGTAGACTATCCTGGATAAATGGATCAGCTAAGGAACATATGAGTGTTAAGGAAAGACTCAGGAGCAGCACATCTCATTTCACATATGTGAAGAATGTTCGGGAGACTTTGATGACTTATACCGGAGCATTTAATGAACACTCAATTAAGGAGAATTTAGGATTACACAGTACAGCGTAGGCGCCATCCCAACTTCTGAAGTTCCTGTCCTCCTGAAGGTCTATTTAAATTCATGCTGGAGGCGTTAGGTTTAGCTGAACCTTTTGGGTAAACAAAGATATTGAGGGCACTCAAATATCTCAGCATAGACAAAATGTGTCATGTGTTTACTTTCTCTATAGTCCATATCCACAATTTTCCACTTCCGGGATCGCTGCGGTGCCGCCGAAAATTTCCCCAGGGGTCACTCTTTTCGGCCAGATATCGGTTACCTTCCGCTTTCTTCGTGTTGGCGTTCTAAACTCCGGTGGATTTCTGAGGACTATGGTTTACTGCTCCTCAGATCTCTGCAGGGTAAATCCAGACAGCTAGCTAGACTATCTGTCCAATCTGAGTTTTCTGTTGCACGACTAAAACAACTTCTGAACGTACACACGTTCCGCCAAAACAAGTTCCTTCCCGAGGCTGTTTTGCCGCGGCACCGCGGCTCCGTCCGGTGGCTCAAATTGTTAAGCAGGAAAACAACAATGACCAAGATTTTTAATGTTAAGATTTATTTCTAAAAGGTCTTACAAATGTAAACCACAAGGTGGGGCTGCAACAGTGAGTTTCTTTTATGCTCCTGCCAGTATATTTAAAATTCTGGTGTTATCCATCACTTCTCCACCAACATGATTTGTTTGGTAAATCTGGAGGTTGCACATGACATGGCACGCACAAAGTTCTAAACATCTGAGGATAAAAACACACCGTTGGTGATGATTTCTAGACCAGAGCACGTTTTTCTCCCATCCCGTAATGCTGTGTGGACTAGCCAGACCCTCCACCGCAGCGCTGTGGAGTGAGGTCTGGCAAAGCGAGACCACTTTCTCTATGGCCTTGGCAGGGTGAGCAGCACTGTCTTATCATACAGCTGCTACGCCTCCCATCATCT